>NC_133399.1:71090775-71393805 GCF_047511655.1 Castor canadensis | reverse complement strand
GCAGATAAGACTATAAGCCTTGTCAGGCAAATTCACCTTCCTGAGCTGCATATTAAACATATTATAGAAGTGGAAACAAGTTTCTCTTCAATTAATTTAATTCTGACAGACTTTTTAATATAGACTATTTCAAGCAGTATCTATGGTTCTGTAGGGGGTTTCAGGAACTAGAAAAAAGTGGTATACCCAATTGTTTCTAGAGTTTACAGTTTTTTTGTGATAAAAAAAAACTACAACACAAAGGCTGGGATACAACACAAAGGTTGACCAGCAAGCATGAGGCTCTGAGTTCAAACCTCAGTAATGCAAAAAAAAAAAAAATCTACAACACAAAAACTGCACAAGAAAACTAGAAGAAACACAAGGTTTTAATTAAGAGGCAAATAAATGGAATAAACCACTACAATTTTAAGTTCAAAGAGGAAAAAGAACCTTTATTCTGAGATCAGTGCCTTCCTTTATCCTATTACTGTTAAAAAATACCTCCCTACCCCATAACAATTTTCACTATTCAATAGAATTTTTTACATATAATTTTGAAGGTAATAGTTTAATGATTATTAAAAACCAATCATTCATGGGTAGTTAAAAGGGAAATTCAAAATGTTTGCAATGCAAAGTTTGAAATGTTTGTAATTTAATAAAACAGAATAAGTACAAAATATGTGTATAAAATGGCCATCTTTAGCAAGCATTTATCACAATTTGGTGCTATAGACCTGAATATTTAAATATGCAGGTGTGTGGTAATCAGGATTGAGTAAATGCTTGCTGTTGGGATGCCAGATATAGACAGCTAGACGATCTTGCTATAAGAAGAAAATAGAAAGAGAAATTTAAGCTAACAGCTGAAATCATAGATTACATTATATAAATGATAAAATAGCAGGGTCTGAGAGAGAAGTTGTCAGTAACTCTAAAACATTTTGGCTGGTTTTTTGTTACAATTTCTGCAATTTTCCTCTTTTTTCTGCTAAAGTATCAAGGATGATCACTGAAATTTTGTATGAGATTTTCCACAATTTTTCCATGGCATTGATTAAAATTCAATGGCAAATATTTTTTAGTTGACCCCCTATTTACTCAAAAATAAATCATAATCACAACAAAAAACTAAAATCTTTCTTAAGAAATGAGTTGCCATTAGGTACTTTGAGTGAAAGGAAGAATGCACTGAATGAAGGAACACCTTTATTCTGATACTATTTTGAATTCTTTTTCTTCCTCCATTTTGGATTTTGATAATACAGATTGAGTGTACTCAATTAAACTTCCCCTAAATCAATGACCCAATGAAGAAGTGGACAACTGAACTAAAGAGAACTTTTTCAAAGGAAGAAGTACAAATGTCCAAAAAAAAAAAGAAAAAATGCTCATCCCTGGCCATAAAGGAAATGCAAATCAAAACCACACTAAGATTCCACCTCACCCCTGTTAGAATAGCTATCATCAAATCCAACAACAACAAATGTTAGTGAGGAAGTGGGGACAAAAGGAACCCTTATACACTGTTGGTGGGAATGCAAGCTAGTACAACCACTTTGGAAAACAATATGAAGGCTTCTTAAAAATCTAAACATAGATCTGCCATATGATCCAGCAATCCCACTCCTAAGGATTTACCCAAAGGAATGCAACTCAGGTTATTACAAAGGCACCTACACACCCAAGTTTATTGCAGCACTATTCACAATAGCCAAGCTATGGAAACAGCCAAGATGCCCCACTACTGATGAATGGATTCAGAAAATGTTGTGTATATACACAATGGGATTTTATTCAGCCACAAAGAAGAATGAAATTTTGTCATCTGCAGGTAAATGGGTGGAACTAGAGAACATCATCTTAAGCGAAGTTAGCCTGGCTCAGAAGGCCATAAATAGCATGTTCTCCCTGATATGCAGTTATAGACCTAAAACAAATGCAGTAATATTAATGGATATGGATCAAAAACTAAGGGAATAGGGAAAGGGAATGAAACCTAAAATTTGAATGTGGTTGATGTGCTTTCTGCAGAGGAGTGAATATAGTAATCTTAAACTGGCAGAGGCCAGTATCAAAAGGGAACTAGGAAGTAGGGAAGAGGTTTTGTATTGTGGGTTGCAATACACATGTGCATGGAAGCAACACTAGAAATCTCTCTGTATAGCTATCTTTAACTCAAAGTAGAAGAAAAATGCTGTCTTTCTTAATATCTCTTATTTTTCTCTTCAACAAAACTGGAGAACAAGAGGAAGCAGAGGGGTGGGTGAGGTGACCAAACAACGTATACACATGTGAATAAATGTAAAAACAATGAAATAAAAATAAATAAAATGGGCAAAGATATGAAAAAAAACACTTGCCCAGAAAAAGCAAATATATATATATATGTATATGATATATATATGTGTATATGCGTGTGTATGTGTGTGTGTGTGTGTGTGTGTGTGTGTGTGTGTGTGTGTGTGTGTGTATGCTGAAGGGAATAGACTTGAGCTTTAGGAAACTCCTAGAGGCTTAGGAACATCTATGAGCCAATGCCTGGTGGATTTATTTAGTTTGGTTTCCTCAAGCCAGAAACTATGCCTATAACACCAGAAAAACCTAATGACTGCCATGTCATATAAACTCATCAAACATTTCCAGAAAGAAAGGAGGGTGGAGAAGTTGGAAAGAGAAAGAAAAGAAGAGGGAGAAAAATGAGAAAAGAAAAAAGAAAGGGAATTGGGCAAGGAGAAGGGACATAAAGGGGAGGGAAATGAAAGGGAAGAGAAGAGGAAAGGAGGAAGTAATTGCATAATTACATTTGCAAAAATAAAAATGTCACTATTCATCAAAAATGAAAACTCAAAATGTGTAAATTTTGAAGTAGAAAAATCAGAGAGTCATTAGTATATACTTATAATAGATATCAGGGATGTTAAGACTCAGCCACTAAATATGAGTATGAATATAAAATTTTATTCAAAGGGATTAATTAGTCAGGCTTTTGTCAACATTCATATATTTTTATTGCAATCTGGAGTTTAGGCAGTTGTCACCTAGATGTGAAGATTAAAAACATGAATTTCTAGGTCATGGTGTATGATCTTTCTGATATGTTGTTGGATTCAGTTTGTCATTATTTTATTAAAGATTTTTGCATCAATATTCATTAAGGAAATTAGCCTATAGTTCTCCTTTTTGGAGATTCTTTGTCTGGTTTTGGGATGAGAGTAATATTAGCTTCATAAAATGAGTTAGGCAGTGTTCCTTCCCATTCTATTTCATGGAACAGTTTAAGGAGAGTTGGTATTAGTTCTTTAAATGTCTGATAGAATTCATCAGTGACTCGATCAGGTCCTGGACTTTTCATTTTTGGAAAACTCTTTAATGCTGCTTCAATTTCTTTTTGTGTTATAGATCTATTCAGGTGATTAATATCCTCTTGGTTCAGGTTTGGGTGGTTGTAAGTTTCTAGAAATCTGTCCATTTCTTCAAGATTTTCAAATTTATTAGAGCATAGGCTCTCAAAGATGTCTCTATGCTTTCCTGGATTTCTGTGGGGTATGTTGTTAACTCCCCTTTTGCATTTCTGATTTTACTGATTTGGGTTTTTTCTCTCCTCATTTTAGTCAGATTTGCAGGGGTCTGTCAATCTTATTTATTTTTTCAAAGAACCACATTTTTGTTTCATTGATTCTTTGTATTTTTTTTATTTCTATCTCATTGATTTCAACCCTTATTTTAATTATTTCTTTCCTTCTGCTTGTTTTGGGATTTGCTTGTTCTTGTTTTTCTAGGAGTTTGTGCTGTAGTATTAGGTCATTGAGATCTTTCTGACCTTTTAATATATGCACTCATGGCTATAAACTTTCCTCTTAGGACTACCTTTGCTGTGTCCCATAGGTTCTGCTAGGTCATGTTTTCATTTTCATTAACTTCCAGGAACATTTTAATTTCCTCTTTTATTTTATCAATGACCCATTGATCATTGAGCAATGTGTTGTTCAGTTTCCAATTGTTTGCATGTTTTTTACTGCTGTTTTTGTTCTTGATTAATGCATTGTGGTCAGATAGAATGCATGGGATTATTTCTATTTTTTAATATTTGCTGAGGCTTGCTTTGTGCCCTAAGATATGATAAATATTTGAGAAGGTTCCATGGGCTGCTGAGAAGAATGTGTATTGTGCAGAAGTTGGATGAAATATTCTGTAGACATCAGCTAGGTCCATTTGATCTATGTTGTGATTTAGTTCTAGGATTTCTTTATTGATTTTTTGTTTGGATGACCTATCTATTGGTGATAGGGGAGTATTAAAATCTCCTACTACCACTGTGTTGTAGTTTATATATTTTTTAGGTCCTTCAGAGTATGTCTGATGAAATTGGATGCATTGACATTGGGTGCATATAGGTTGATAATTGTTATTTCCTTTTGGTGTATTTCCCCTTTTAATATCAGGGAGTGTCCTTCTTTATCTTGTTTGATCAATGTAGGTTTGAAGTCTACTTTATCAGAGAAAAGTATTGCTACCCCTGCCTGTTTTGGGGGACCATTGGCTTGGTAAATCTTCTTCTAGCCTTTCACTTTCAGCCAGTGCTTATTCCAGGAATGCAAGGGTGGTTCAACATATGGAAATCTATAAATGTAATACAGCACATCAATAGAAGCAAAGAAAAAAACAACTTGATCATCTCAATAGATGCAGAAAAAGCCTTTGACAAGATCCAATACCACTTCATGATAAAAGCTCTAAGAAAGCTAGGAATAGAAGGAATGCACCTCAACATTGTAAAGGCTATTTATGACAAACCTACAGCCAACATCGTACTTAATAGTGAAAAACTGAGACCATTCCCCCTAAAATCAGGAATGAGACAAGGGTGCCGACTATCCCCACTCCCATTCAACATAGTACTACTGGAATTTCTAGCCAGAGCAATTAGAGAAGAAGAAGAAATAAAAGGAATACAAATAGGTAAAGAAACTGTCAAAATATCCTTATTTGCAGATGATAATGATCCTGTACCTTCAAGACCAAAAAACTCTACCCAAAAACTCATAGACACCATAAACAGCTACAAAAAGGTGGCAAGATACAATACAAAATCAACTTACAAAAATCATTAGCTTTTCTATACACCAACAACGAACAAACTAAGAAGGAATATATGGAAACAATTACAGTCACAATAGCCTCAAAAAAAAAAATCAAATACCTAGGAGTAAATTTAACAAAAGATGTAATTGACCTCTACAAGGAGAATTACAAACTCCTTAAGAAAGAGAATAAGGAAGAATACAGAAGATGGAATGATCTCACGTGCTCATGGATCAGTAGAATCAACATAGTAAAAATGTCTATACTACCAAAGGCAATCTACATGTTTAATGCAATTCCCATCAAAATCCCAATGATTTTCAGCACAGAGATTGAAAAATCTACTTTAAAGTTCATTTGGAAACACCAGAGACCATGAATAGCCAAGGAAATACTCAGCAAAAAAATCAATGCTGGAGATATCACCCAACTTCAAACTATATTACAAACCAATAGCAATAAAAACAGCATGGTACTGGCATAAAAACAGACATTAAGACCAGTGGGACAGAATAGAAGATCCAGATATTAATCCACACAACTATACCCACCTCATTTTTGACAAAGGTGCCAAAAATATATGATGGAGAAAAGATAGCCTCTTCAACAAATGTTGCTGGGAAAAGTGATCATCGGTCTATAAGAAACAGAAACTAGATCCATGTCTATCACCCTGTACTAGTATCAACTCAAAATTGATCAAGGAACTAAATATCAGACCTGAAACTCTGAACTTACTACAGGAAGGAACAGGAAACACTCCAGAACTATTAGGTATAGACAAGGACTTCCTCAATAGAACCCCAGCAGCCCAGCAACTAAGAGAAAGGATGGACAAATGGGACTTCATAAAATTAAAAAGCTTCTGCACAACAACAACAAAAAATGGTCTCTAAACTGAAGAGACAACCCACAGAGTGGGAGAAAATATTTGGCAGCTATACATCAGACAAGGGACTGATAACCAGAATATACAGGGAATTGAAGAAACTAAACTCTCCTAAAATCAGCGAGCCAATTAAAAAATCAGCAACTGAACTTAATAGAACTTTCTCAAAAGAAGAAATTCAAATAGCAAAAAAGCACATGAAAAAATGCTCACCATCTCTAGCCATAAAGGAAATGCAAATCAAAACATGCTAAGATTCCACCTCACCCCTGTTAGAATAGCCATCATCAAAAACACCACCAACAACATGTGTTGGTGAGGATGTGGGGAAAAAGGAACCCTCGTACACTCCTGGTGGGAATGCAAGCTGGTGCAACCACTATAGAAAAAAATTTGGAGGCTTCTTAAAATTCTAAACATACACCTGCCGTATGATCCAGCAATCCCACTCCTGGGGATATACCTAAAGGAATGCAACACAGGTTACTCCAGAGGCACCTGCATACCCATGTTTATTGCAGTGCTACTCACAATAGACAAGTTATGGAAAAAACCAAGATGCCCCACTATTGATGAATGAATTAAGAAAATGTGGTACTTGTACACAAGGAATTTTACTCAGCCATGAAGAAAAATGAAATCTTACTATTTGCAGGTAAATGGATGGAACTAGAGAACATTATTCTGAGCGAGGTCAGCCAAGCTCAGAAGACCAAAAATCATATGTTCTCCCTCATATGTGGACTTTAGATCTAGGGCAAAGGCAGCAATGTGGTTGGACTTGGATCACATGATAAGGGGAGAGCACATATGGGTGATATAGAAATAGGTAGAAAACCCAAAACATGAAAGCATTTGATGTCCCCACTCCAGAGGAACTAATACAGAAACCTTAAAGCTACAGAGGTTATCATGAGAAGGGGATAAATAACCAGGGTAAAGATTCGTTAGAGATGAAACAACACAGGTCATAACACGTGTACATGAAAGCAATGCTAGGAATACTTCTGTATAGCTATCCTTAACTCAAGTAGGAAAAACACTTTGTCTTCCTTATTATGCTTGTATCTTTTCTTCAACAAAACTAGTGATAAAGGCAGAACAGGAGCTGCCTGGAACTGAGGGGGGAAAGTAGGAGAGAGTGGAGGGGGGGCAGGGAGGAGAAATGACCCAAACAATGTATGCACATGTGAATAAGTGAATAATAAAAAAAATGAAAAATAAATAAATAAATAAATAAATAAAAAACATCAATTTCTGACTTTTTTTTGAATACTGGGGATTGAAACCAGGACCTTGCAATAGCCAAGCAAGTGCACTACCACATGAGGTATGCCCATAGCTATATTTTAAATTTTGTTTTTGAAATAGGGTCTTGTTAACTTTACCCAAGCTGGCCTCAAATTGAGATCCTCTTGCCTTCACCTCTTGAGTGGTGGGATCACACGTGTGCCACCACTCCCTGCCCTAAAATACATGTGTTTGAGAAACAACCTGTATCTCTTGACTGTTATGTAATGGCATTTATTCTAAGCTAGCTATCTTTCAGAATTTACTGGCAAAAGTTGAGTGATAACCATGGAAATAATAGGGTCTGAAAAAGAGAGGGCAAAGGAAATGGCAGATACTTTACCCTAATGTTTGCACATCTGTAAGTGAAGTCTATTTTAGACCCAGATCAGGAAAGAAAAATATATCAAGTACAACTCATTTGGTGAGATGCAAACAATTTGAATTATTTGTACTCAAATAACATTTAATTGCATTTGGTTCAGTGCTGTTTTGTATCAGATTAATAAAAGAAATGTATTTCCGTCTATCAAAAGATAGAGCTTGATCAATCAGTATTTGCATATCTATATTTAACTCTCTCTGTGTGGCTACTGGGATATCTTAGTCCATCCCAAAGTAGTGGTTCTGGTCATGTTTGCCCACTCACACCAAGAAAATGTCATTTTGCTTAACCATAGTTATACTTAAAAGGGGAAATAAAAACTAAAAAGAAGTGATGTGCCTTTTTTTCTTTGAATTGTTTCTTTCTTTCTTCAGTCTTTCAGCAGACTGGGTTGACAATAGGAAAGACTGAGCCAACTGGAAAAAAGATAAATATCTAGTAGGCAATAGTTATACAAAAGAATTACTTCTAAACACCTTACTACAATTTTCTGCCTGACCAACACAAACTTCTGTTTAGAAGCATATTTAGGGAGCCACATTTTCTACCCATTATTTTCAAACATCTACCTTCTTTTAAAGAAGCCAATAGTTAACCACTTGTTGTGGAAACTGTAATCACTTGTGACTATCATTGAAATCATTGTTACAGAGCATTGATGGTAGGTTCAAGAATTCCCAAAGACCAATCAAAGCATTACCCTAAATATTTTTCTATACCTTCTTTGGGTGTCTCTAATTTCACCTTTATGCTTTGAAATAGAGGCTTTTGTATAGATCTATGAAAGCATAGTATGAAAATCTTGTTGTACACTGGGAAGACCTCCTTGGGAATTAATTATTTTAGCAACAAACTCATCATAAAAGTTATAGCCTAGAATGAACTCACAGACTTTTTCAGTGAATCCATCTGTAAACAGTATACACTTTAAATAGTTTTAATTTGATTTATGTCATTTATGGTAAAAAAAATCTATCCATTCAATCCTGGTAAAATTTTGGTTTTTTCCCATTTTAAAACAAAATAATGGGTCAACAGACCTTTGTCCTCAGGTTAATTTCATGTGTATTGTGCCCAAAATCTACTTTGTACCATTCACTGCCTCTGCACAAAGCAAGGCAAGCAAATAAGTATCCAAAGAATGACTTTAGCATGAAAAATTCAGTTAATATGAGAAAGTCTTTATCACTTTTTAACATAAAAGGATAGCAAAATGCAAGTTCCAAGGCACACAATGGTATGCCTGTGTGAAAGCTCTAACTTTATTTTCAATGGGGTGATATAGGAGTGGAGAAGGCAATACTTTATAACTTCAAATAATCCAAAAGCCTTATTTTATCAGTAGTCCCACCTGCCTCTATGCTATTATCTTTCAAGTGTTATTAACAAATAGAAAAATTGATGAATTTGAATTGTACCTTTTAAAAAAATTTAATATTCTCTCCTGATGATATTTCTACTGTCCAATGAAGGGAAACATGGTGTGAGCAAGGAAATTCTATCAAACCATAAAACTAGGTAATTAGACCCTGAACAAATGGACTTTCTGACCTTCCATAGAGGTCTTAAAAACTCCTGTAGTTGAGGTTAATGCTTTTATTGCATGTTTCTTCTTGCCTACGATACAATGGTAGGTATGAAGAAGAAAATTCCTTTTGGATACAATATTAAACACAAAAAGGCCTTCCTGGTAGGAGGGCTTGAGCTGCTCAAGGAGAGAAATTGGTTTTACAACCCGTGTATGCCCAGCACTGACATATTAGGTATCGATAATGAGTGATAAATGAATAAATTAATGACCAAGGCAGTGAGAAAAAATAAGAATTATATTCAATTTTGCACAACGTTTTACTGGCTATTTGAACATACACCTGCCATTTTATCTATTTGAATATTAATTTTCTTGTCCAAGAAGTGGTCACAAAAGTATGCGTTCTGGCTATCTTAACATATTCAAAGCTTCACATGAGATAGTGGAAGCAAAAGTTCTTAAAACCCTACCCATACTCAAATGAAAGAAAAAACATACTTTTCCCTCCAGGACCTTAACTTACATATACTTCTCTTCATAGCCTTTTCACATAGCTTGATGAAATCAGTCAGCCTGGCTATGTTGATTTGGTCCATCTCATCTGCTCCATAATTGCCTAATTACTAATTTCTCACGTGGATGTCTTATCTCCCTCTGCTCTGATCCTGGAAAGCCCCTACATTCACTGGGCCCAAACCTTGGCAATTTCTGGATAAGTAGTTTTTGGGCTCTGACTTGGATCTGATCTAGCTGTGTCTCTTCCCTACTTCTTCACTTTTTAGCTTGTTTCAACTCTCTGACTCATGGCATATCTACAGTCTCAGACTGGCCTCCCCCTACTGCACTGGTGCTCACAAATAGGCACTCCAGATGCTCAGATCTCAGTACCTTCCTACAATGATCTCATTTCAGTGGAGAACATCAAATCAGAGAATCCATTGTTTTTTGTTTTTTCAATTCCATAATTTAATTCAAATTTGGATTTTTCAACTTTCCCCCAAGTGTCTTTTACAAAGTATATACCAATGTTAGAGCAGAGTTTACATATTATATTTGGTTATTATGTCTGTTTAGCTAGTGTCTTTTAATCTACCGGACACACTGGTTTTATTTCCTAAGACACTGACTTTGTAGAGTCCAGACAATTTTCTATTTGATTGTTTCCTTCTGTTTATCATTTTAATTGTTCCTTGGTCTTTTTTTTGTGGGTTTTTTTTTCTTTTATTCTTTTATTTTATCATTTTTACATTTACTTACATGTGTATATACATTGTTTGTGCCATTTCCTCACTCCCCCCTCCGCTTCTGGTTCTGCCCTCTTGTTTTCCAATTTTGTTTAAGAGAAAACATAAGAGAGAATAAGAAAGACATAGTGTTTTTGCTAGTTTGAGATAAAGATAGCTATATAGAGAGGTTCCTATCATTGCTTCCATGCACAAGTGTATGACAACCCACATTGGTTCATCTCTACCTGACCTCTTCACTACTTCCTAGTCCCCTTCCCGTAGTGGCCTCTGCCAGTTTAAGATTACTTTATGCACTCCTCATCAGGGAGCACATCAACCACATTCAAGTTTTAGGTTTCTTTTCATTTCTCTATTTCTCCCGTTCATGTTCTCCCCTTAGGGTGTGACCCCCTTAGTGTGTTATTAGACAAGAGTCCAATAACATTTGTTTCGGGTCTATAATCCACATATGAGGGAGAACATGTGATTTTTGGCCTTTTGAGCTTGGCTAACTTCATTTAAAATGATGTTCTCTAGTTCCATATATTTACTTGTGAATGACAAAATTTCATTCTTCTTTGTGGCTTAGTAGAATTCCATTGTGTATAAATAACACATCAGACACAAACCCTTACAGTTAATACATGAAAGAGCAGAGAATATCCTGGAAACAATAGGTGTAGGCAAGGAATTCCTCAAAAGAACTCCAACCCAGCAAGTAAGAGAAAGGATGGACAAATGGGACTACATGAAATTAAAAAGCTTCTGCACAACAAAAGAAATGGTCTCTAAATTGAAGGGACCAACCACAATGTGGGAGAAAATATTTGCTAGCTATACATCAAAGGACTGATAATCAGAATATACAGAGAGCTCAAAAAACTAAACTTCTCAAAAATCAATGAACCAATAAAGAAGAGGGCAACTGAACTAAACAGAACTTTTTCAAAGGAAGAAGTCCAAATGGCTAAAAAAAAAAACACAGAAAAAATGCTCATCATCCCTGGCCATAAAGGAAATGCAAATCAAAACTACACTAAGATTCCACCTCACTCCTGTTAAAATAGCTATCATCAAGAACACCACCAACAACAACAAATGTTGGCAAGGATGCACGAAAAAGGAAACCTTGTACACTGCTGGTGGAATGTAAGCTAGTAAAACCACCTTGGAAAACAATAAGGAGGCTCCTTAAAAAACTAAACATAGATCTGCCATATGATCCAGCAGTCCCACTCCTAGGGATATACCCAAAATAATCCAACTCAAGTTACTACAAAAGCACCTGCACACCCGTGTTTATTTCAGCCCTATCTACAACAGCCAAGCTATGGAAATAGCCAAGATGCCTCACAACCGACAAATCCATTCTTACTGGATCTGAGATGGCTCATTTGGAAAGCCCTGGCTTCTGTTTCTTTTAAGGGAATATTTATTTTTCAACATTATCTACAAAGTCCACCTGTAAAAGAAAAAAATATACACAAAAAAATCTAAATTCTGTGCTTTATTCTCAATTGTCACTCCTCTCCTCTAATAGATCCTTGTTTTTACATTTATCCTTCCAGTGTTTCCATTCAATTACAAGCAAATATGAGGATATACATTCCTGCGTGATCTTATTTCACCCTCATGCCTTTTATAGGACTACATTGCTCTGGCCTAAGTGTTAATGATCAATTTCTTTTTTCAATTGAATATTATTTTATCTCTATTTTCTTTTTTTCCTTATAATTTCCCCTTAATTTTTATCTTAGCTATTAAAATAGCTATTAACAGTGGTGTTAAAATAGCTACTATAAATAGCAGTGCCACCCTCATTCTTTATTGTTAACCCTTTTGAATCATTTTCTTTGAAGAAACACATTCTCTATTATTTTTCCTTTCAAAAAATTACATTAATTTATTTTTTTTTTTTGGTGAGGTCAGCTAGACTATTATTCTTGTTCTCCCTAGATTTATTGATGTATAATTGGCAAATAAGATGTATATATGTAATATATGTGATAAATAAGTTATTTAAATATTGTTTATTTTGTAAGCATCATGATTTATTGTACACATACATTGTGAAACAATTACCATAATCAAGGTAATTAAACAATCTGTCACTTTGCATAGTTACCCTTTTTTGATGATGCCCTTCCTGGGCCTCATCCCCTGTCACTGAAAAAGCTGGGCACTTGCTCAGTAGCTCTCACTTCCCCCACCAGCAGACTCTTCACCAGCGAGTCTGTCTTGGTGCTGAGCTGTGTACATCTAGGGAAGGGCAAAGTGCTCTTAAATGCCTCTATTACCAGGGTTTTTTTCACTTCAAAGGTGAACTGAAACTTTTCCACTTGATACTATGACTCTCACAAAGATACTTTCATCCATGGTGGTTGTTCAGAATTGGTGCCCTGTGGGGAAATGATAGTAGAAAACTATTGCTCCATCTTGTTTCTGATGATCTATTTTCTACTTTTAAATCTCTTTTTCAGCTACTGAGATTAATACATTTGCATTGATTGCGATTACTAAAATTTTTGAATTTTTATAATTTCTTTAACTTTTTGTTTAATATTCTTCTTAAAATTATAATTTGAAAATTATATACTCTGTTTTTGTGGTTGTTATTGACATTTTGGTTAGATTCTTACTTACATTTATTTTCTTCTGCCATTTTTTTTTTAACTAGCAAGGATCCAACAACTCACCCTTGATAAGTAAGTGCTCTACTTCTTGAGCCGCACCCCCAGTCTTTTGCTATTAGTTTGTTTTTCAGATAAGGTCTTGTACTTTAACCCATGCTGGCTTTGACTATGATCTTTCTATCTATGCCTTTCATGATATTACGGGTGTACACTACCACAGCTGGCTTTCTTCCACCAACTTCTTAAGCATTTTGGAAATACGTATTTTACCAAAACCTCCTCTAAAATAATGAAATAGCTTCATGTGCCTTTCTTTGCCTCTATTCTCTTCATGATCATGCTCCTCCACAATATTAAATTGCTCAGAATTTTAGTTTAGTTTTCTTATTAATATGTCTTTACGCTATTCACATTTTCATTGTTTTTAAATTACTGATGCTTTGTTTGATTTTGGTCTTTTTGTGGTAATTACACTTCTTGTATATTTAAATATTTAATCCCTTGAAATCATATTCTCTTGGAAGAATTTGTTGGGGTTGAGGGTACTCAGAGTCTAACTTCTTCTATACCTCCTGCCTATTTAGAGTTTGTGATGAACTGTGCTTTATGGCAGAGGGTTTCTGATATTCAGATACAGTTCTAACATCTCTCAATTCCACTTTCCCTCCCACTAATTTATCTTGCCTTTTAGGGAAACTCTTAATATCTCAACTACAGGCACTGTTTCCAAAGAACTATTATAGGTATTTTCATCCAGGTGTGGTGAATAAGAAAGGAATTTATGGTAGAAAAATTTCCATGCAAAGTAACTCTCATAATCCACTCATTAGTCCTACTTCCTTATTGTCACATCAGTTATTCCAGTCAGCACTGAACTGCACAAATGACTTTATTGCCCCCAAATAGAGTTGGCACAATAAATGATCAGGGTACAACCATGAAAGGGGCTGAGGGGCTCTGTTTCTGCCAAGATTGTCATTTCTTGGGCTACATCAAGACCCAATCACCATCCAGCAAGTGAGCAGATTTTTATGGTTTAAATATTAGATTCTGAGCTGGTGGCGTGGCTCAAATGGTAGAGCGCCAGTCTAGCAATCGTGAAACCCTGAGTTCAAACCCCAGTACTACCAAAAAGAATTTACTTAATATTAGCTTTTGGAATAAGACAAACGTTCTCTTGCTTCTGAGATATAGGTGAGGTCATATTTGTGGGTAGAAATTATTCTCTATAGTTCACCTTTTTATCATGACTTTTATCTCTCCTTCTTCCTAATAAATACATATGCACCATTTACAATGAACTTCACAACATCTGTCCTGAAGTCATCACAGGACATAGTTTTGAAAAAAAAATCTAAGTTTTTATTGCATATCTATTTTATAAATTATTCAAATATATGAAAGTCTTGAAAAACACGTGATTAATTACTGATGTTTTCCTAAATATCTGCCAAAGTATATTGGCAGATACTTTAAGCATAGTAGCTACATCATCAAAATTATTTGATTTAATGCTTAAGTTCAGCATAACTGAACTTCAGAAGGATATCTGTCACATTGATCATGAATATGTAAATTCCTGCCCTCACTGATATGCCATCCAGATTACTGTGGATATAAGATAGATATTCTCTATTGTATAATTTCTGAATGAAGTGTTTCCATGAATATTATAGCTTGAGTTATCTCCAATTTATTAGTTTTATAAGCCCAAAGCAGAAATCTAATGTAAAATCTTTCACTGAAGTGCTGAGGTGCTATATTCTCTATTTCCTTTATGATATAAAACATAACCATACAACATGTTGAGCTCAGAAAACACAGGTCATATACTCAGTTTTTGAAGAAGAGGTGGTTTTGTCTAGTATGAAATTCCTGGGTTTTCAAACACAGTTATTTTGCAATCATACTTTTCCTTTAAGTACAAAAAGCAAGGAGACTTGGTTTAAATTAACTCAGGGTAATGAATTGAAAATGGAAAGCAAAGGATAAGCAGAATAATGGTTTGGGCCATTTAGGATACCAGGAGAAGGGAATTGCCAGTTACCCATGGATCTGCAAAACCTGTTAGGAGAATATGAACAGTAAAACAGAATTGCTGATGGAGGAATACACCTGTAACTACCAGGAAATCAAGTCTTTATTTACAAGTATGTGTACTTTCTTGCCAATACTCTAAATTGTCTGATTTTACACCATCAACTGTATGCATTTTTGTTGTTAGTACCTGGATAGATAAATACAGCTGGAGGAAATATACAAATAAATGGATATAACTGCAAACACACAATTATTAGATCTTAAAACTGCCTAAGGTATTTCTTTACTTAACTCATGTTCATGATGTCTGCTATGACAACTAGAAAACTTCCTATAATTTATCAGACTTCCTAACCTGGGGTATTATCATCTCTCACCAAGATGTGTCTCCTGACTAGTCTCCCTAATTCTATTTTTGCTCTTCTGAAAAAAAAAATCTTCATGAACATCTAAAGTGAGCTTTCTTTTTCTTTAACTTTTTGCTAAAGTATAACATGCATGCACAAAAGTTCAATACCACAAGTGTACCAAAGTATGATATATTTGATATATTGTAAGAACTTTTGAAAATGTCACCATGTGCCCCCACTCAGCACAACAATAAAGACATCATTTTTAAAAAAGAAAAAGAAAACACCCACATAATAATTACTAGTCAAGGAATAGAACATTCCTGGCATGTTTATCTTTGTATGATTTTTTTACTTTACATAAATGAATTGATAAAGAGTATGCTCTTAGACCATGGATGGTGGTAATCTCTATAATCCCATCTACTCAGAAGGCAAAGTTATGAGGATTATGAATGGGCAAAAGTTAGCAATACATTATCTCAAAAACAAAAGGACTGAGAGTATAGCTCAAGTGATAAAGTGCTTGCCTACAAAGTGTGAGGTCCTGAGTTCAATCACAGTACTGCAAAAATAAAAATTAAAAAAGTGTGCTCTGTTAATTGTCTTGTTTTTGCTTTGCATTATGATTATAAAATTAACCCTTGCTATATTTTTCATATGCAGATATATAGTATTGTGTATAAATACTCATATTATTCTACTGTATATTTTGTTGTATGAGCATACTAATATATACTTATCCACCCATAAATACTCATTTATACAGTGGACATTTGATTAGTTTTCAATTTAAGTCTATAATACAGTAGTGCTGCTATCAAAATTTCTGTTGGTATCTTTTCAAGAGTCTGTTTGTACCTTTCTTGTTACATATGTACAGAAAAGTGCATAGACAATGCATTCATTCAGTTTTACTGCATAATTTCAAAAGTTTAGTACCAGTGTTCACTAACAGCAAAAGGTAAATTAAAGTTGTGGCTACTTCCAACATTTGTAGCACTTGGTATTATGAGTCTTTTAGTTTTTTGAATCATTCTTGAGGATTTATAGTTGCATCTCATTCTGCTTTCAATTTGCAATTGCTTGACATCTAATGAAGCTAAACACCCTTATGTCTACTGTATATTTGAATATCTGCTTTCACAAAGTTCTCATTTTTATTTGGTTCATTGACTTTCCTTACTAATTTGTAGGAGTTCTTTAGAGGAACTACTCCCATTCCAAGAGTTGCCTTTTTTTTTTTTTTGGTAGTACTGGGGTTGGAACTCAGGGCTTCACACTAGCTAAGCAGGTGCATTACTTCTTGAGATACTGTCAGCCCTTTTTTGTAGGATATTTTTGAGATAGAGTCTTGTGAACTATTTTCCTGGGCTGGCTTTGGACTGTAGTTCCTGATCTCTGCCTTCGGAGTAACTAGGATTACAGGTGTGAGCCACCACTGGCTTTTCTTAGGAACAATCTTTTTAAAAAAAATGTTTCTTATGGTGCTGGCGATTAAATCCACAGCATTGCACATGCCAGGCAAGTGCTCTTCCACTGGGCTTCATCCATAGCCTATGGAATATAATTGCCTAGTTATTTCCTTCATGGTAAATATTTTATGTGCTATTCAAAAGACTATTAGCTTACTCCAAAATTACACTCTTTTCCTTTAAGTGCTTTATTGTTCTAGCTGCTAAATCTAGATCTATAAATTATCTAGAATTTATTTTTGTGTGGTGTGAGGTAAGGATTTAGATAAATTTGTTTACTAAGTGGATATCAAATTACTCAAAATTGACTGAAAAGACAACCTTTCCATCAGTGCTTTCAAATGCTACCCTTGTCATAAATCCCAGTGCCATGTGTATGTGTGGGGGGGAGTCCTCTTTCCTTTCCATAATTCAGCTGTTCCATCTTTGATTCAATATCACATTTCTTTTTTTTTCTTTTATTTTTCATATGTGCATACAAGGCTTGGGTCATTTCTCCTACTTGCCCCCACCCCCTCCCTTACCACCCACTCCACACCCTCCCTCTCCCCCCCACCCCCTCAATACCCAGCAGAAACTATTTTGCCCTTATTTCTAATTTTGTTGTAGAGAGAGTATAAGCAATAATAGGAAGGAACAAGGGTTTTTGCTGGTTGAGATAAGGATAGCTATACAGGGCATTGACTCACATTGATTTCCTGTGTGTGGGTGTTACTTTCTAGGTTAATTCTTTTTGATCTAACCTTTTCTCTAGTTCCTGGTCCCCTTTTCCTATTGACCTCAGTTGCTTTTAAGGTATCTGCTTTAGTTTCTCTGCGTTAAGGGCAACAAATGCTAGCTAGTTTTTTAGGTGTCTTACCTATCCTGACCCCTCCCTTGTGTGCTCTCACTTTTATCATGTGCTCAAAGTCTAATCCCCTTGTTGTGTTTGCCCTTGATCTAATGTCCACATATGAGGGAGAACATACGATTTTTGGTCTTTTGGGCCAGGCTAACCTCACTCAGAATGATGTTCTCCAATTCCATCCATTTACCAGCGAATGATAACATTTCGTTCTTCTTCATGGCTGCATAAAATTCCATTGTGTATAGATACCACATTTTCTTAATCCATTCGTCAGTGGTGGGGCATCTTAGCTGTTTCCATAACTTGGCTATTGTGAATAGTGCTGCAATAAACATGGGTGTGCAGGTGCCTCTGGAGTAACCTGTGTCACAGTCTTTTGGATATATCCCCAAGAGTGGTATTGCTGGATCAAATGTTAGATCAATGTCTAGCTTTTTAAGTAGCCTTCAAATTTTTTTCCAGAGTGGTAATATCACATTTCTTAATCACCATACTTTATAATAGATTTGATTCTTAGTACTTGGTAAAGGCCTACATCTAATAATTCTCTCAGATTACTTTGGACTATTTTTGGTCCTTTGCATCTCTATATAAATTTTAGAATTTCTTAATCAATTTTCTTGAGAAAAAGTTAGAATTTTGATTAAAATGCATTGAATTTATGCAGTACTCTTTGGAGGAGTAAAATTGAGTCTTATTTTATATGACATGATGTGTTCCCTTATTTATTTTCATCTACCTTATTTCTTCTCAATATTTCCAGTATTAAAATATCTGGTATATTAATCGCTAGATTTATTCCTAATTTCATTATTTTTATATTCCTTTAGCCCCTCCCCCCCACACCCTTTTTTAAGTTTTTGGTGGGTTTTATTATGTTACCTTCCCTGTCAGACAGTTCCCATTTTACATTCATTTCCTGTTTCTATTGTTATTACCATCACTTTAGGTTTAGATTCCTTATGTGAATGAAAATACATGATATATACTTTTGGAGCTTGCCTTATATTGCTTAACATGATCTCCAGTTCCATTCACTTTCCTACAAGTTACATAATTTTGTTTTTCTTTATGACTGAATAATGTGTGTATATACCACATTTTCTTTACCTGTTCATTGGTTGATGGGCACCTATGCTGATCTATCATTTGGCTATTTATGAACAGTATTGCACTAAACAGAGTGTGGTGTTACCTCTCTTGTATGTTGATTAACAATCCTTGGGTTATATGCCCAAGAGTAGTACAAAAAGGTCGTAAGGTAGGTCTTCTTTTCGTTTTTTTTTAAAATAAACCATCATACTGATTTCCTTAGTGGTTGTACTAGTTTACATTTCTACCAACAGAGTGTGAGGGTTCCTTTGCACCTATGTGCTCAACAGTATTTTTTATTGTTTGCTCACTTTTTCAATGATGGCAAATCTGACTGGGGTGAGATGCAATACCAATGCAGTTTTGATGTTCACTTCCTTTATGGATAAGAAGGTTGTGTTTTCATTTTCATTACATTCTAGGAACTTTTGATTTTGCACCTTATTTCTTTAATGACCCATGTGTTTGAATATTTTCTGTCATTTCCTTTGCTTTGAATTTCTGTTTTTATTGCATTGTATTTAGTAAAATACAAGGGGTTATTTTGATTTTCTTATATTTGTTAAGGTTTGCTTTATATCCTGAAATACAGTCTATTTTGAAGAAATTTCCATGGGCTGCTAAGAAGAACATGTATTGTGCAGCTACTGGATGAAATATTGTATAGATGTCTATGCAGTCCCTTTGGTCTATAGTTGTTTAATTCTGAAATTTCTTTTCTTTTTTGGAGGGGGGAGGTCTGGATAACTTATCTATTGTTGAGGGAATGTTATTAAGTCTCTCACTATTATTGTGGTGGGGTCTATCTGTGCTTGTACATCCAGTAATGCTTGCTTAAAGAAATTGAATATTCTACCATTCTGTATATGTTGACTTGATGAATTGTTTAATGAAAATGAAGTAATCTTCTTTGTCTCTTCTGACTAATTTTGGTTTGAAGCCTGTTTTATGAGATATGAATATAGATACTCCTGCTGATTTTGAGGTCCATTTGCTTGGAACATCTTTTCTCATCCTTTTAGCCTAAGCCAACATTTGGTCAGTTCTTGGTTTTTAATCCAGCCCATCATTCTATGTCTTTTGATTAGAGAATTAAGATATTAACATTACTATTGAAAGGTATGTAGTTTTCTGTCATTTTGTTGTTTTTGTGATGTTTTCTATCTTCATTTGCAAATCTACTGGCATAGTGAGATTTATTCTATCCTGTACTTTTCCTGCTGTGTTCATCTTCCTCTGTGTAGGACTCTTGTATGTATTTTCTGCAGTGCTGATTTAGTGGCAATAAATTCTTTTAGTTTTTGATTGTCATGGAAGGTTTTTATTTCTCCTTCAATCATGAAGGATAACTTTACTGAATACATAATCTAGGTTGACAGTAGTTTTCTTTCTGTGCTTGGAATACATCATTCCATGCCCTCTTTGCTAAAAGAGTATTGAAAAATCTGTTGTTATTCTGATGAGCTTGCCTCTCTATGTGACATATCACTTCTCTCTTCTAGTTTTCAATATGCTGCCTTTGTTCTCAATAGTTAGTGTTTTAACTACAATATGTTTAGGGCTGTTTCTTTGCTGATTTTTCCTCTTTGTTGTTCTAAAAACCTCCTGTACCTGGTATTTTCTTCCTTTCTCAAGACTGCTGAAGTTTTCTGCTACTGTTTTATTAACTATGCTATGCATGCCTTTAATTTATATCTTTTCTCCTCCTCCTATGTCCATGACTTTAGATTTGTCTTTTGATGGTGTCCCAGAAATCTTATGTATTCTATTCATATTTTCTTAGCATTTTTTCTTTGTTTTTGTCTAATTGATCTAATTCTTCTACTTTATCTTTAATCCCTGATACTTTATTTTCAACTCATTTCATTCTGTTGACAAGACTTTTGAGTCCTTTTTCATTGGAGTAATTCAGCTTATCATTTCCAGGATTTCAATTTGATTTTTTTCAGGAGTTGTATATCTTTATCGCATTCCTTTTTCATATCTTGCATTGTCTTCCTTATTTCATTCAACCATTTGTTTGAACCCTGAGTTCAATTAGTTGTTTATCTCCTCTTTGAATTAATCTACTTAAACATTTACTCTTTAATTTCACTCATCATTCTTATTGTTCTTTTGAGTACATTGACTGAAATTTCATTGGCTTTGCTATTCAAGTCTTTTATTGTGGAATTATTAACTTTCAAAGGAGATATGTCACCTTATTTTTTCATATAATTTGTGATTCTACATTGGGATTTATGCATCTGAGGCCACATTACTGGTTGGGGGCTTTAATCTCCTTATTCCTTTCAGATGGAATTTTCACAATGTTTAGGTAAGTCTGGGTAGTGGCTGGGTTGTGTTTTTTTTCTCCTGAGTATACTGGGGGAGAGTGTGGTTCAGTAGTCAGATATTTGTTCCCAGTGCTCAAGACACTGATTACAGACCCCTACTCCATTCAGGGAGAAGAATCTTAGCTACAGAAGCTATCACAGTTGATAAACACCACCATGAGAATATAGCAATCCCTAATAAAGAACAGTCATCACCAGTACTCCAGTAGCTTTATTGGAATAAAGGAGCAAAGATGATACTTTGCATAGAAAGACTTTAGTTTACATTAATGGTAATGAGAAGCAGACAGGAAGGATAATACCAATGAATAGTACACTGCATATGACATTATCAGGTTGGAGAGGGTGTTGGTCTATTAAGAATGAAAAGAGAAAGGGGAATGAATAAAAACAAAACTAAACAACAACAACGACAAAATGATGTGGCAAACAACCTGCTAAAAATATGGGCCTGTCAGTTTCCTAAACATCACTTCTTTTTCACAGCATAGGGCCTTATGGCATGCTTTCTCTTTACAAATATGTTTCTTCTATCACTCCCTTCATCTAGTCAATACATGCAATTATTTTTCAAACTTCATCTCAAATATCTCTTCTTCACAGAAATATTTCCTGACACACTTGTAGTATCTTCTCTTCCCAATAAATCAGAAAGACTGGAGAAGGTTCCTTGAGTTTATATTTTAAATAGTTTCTCAGATTTTTCTTATGTACCTGGAAGTCTGAGGAATTCTATCAGGTAGCACAGGGTGGATTGAGGCTTGGGAGGAGACTAATTTTAGCATTGTACCCATGATATAATTTTTAAATGAATTAAGTATTTATCCATGGTTCATGGCACAATGCTTAAAAACCATTAGAATTTCCTTAATGACTGAAATGTTTATTACTAATAATAAGGAATTCCTTTACTCACATTTGTTTATGCTAATGAGGTGGCTCCTTGTCTTAGTCTGTTGTCTATTGCTATAACTTGATGTTACAGAGTAGGTAATTTATAAAGAAAGGAAATTTATTTCTTACCATTCTGAAGGATGGCAAATCCAAGATCAAGAGGCTATATCTGGTAAGAGCCTTCTTGCTGGCAAGGACTCTAGGCAGAGACCAAAGTTGCTGCAGAGCATCACATGGTAACAAACGTCTCCATCCTCTTCCTATGAAGCTACTAATGAAATCATGGGGTCCCCACCTTCATGTTATCATCTAAAGCTAACACTTCCCAAACCCCCCCCCAATTATGATTAATATATGACCTTGGGAATTAGGTTTCAACATGAATTTTGGAGGGGAAACACTGTCAGACCATTGCAGTCATGATGAGACCTTAAATACCATCAGGATGGGGTTAGTAACCAAAAAAATCCCATGTGATTAAAGACTTGGAAGGTTCAGCCCTTCCTCTCAATGTCTGGGGAAGGATAAAGTGTGGAGATTGGGTTCAACCACCAATGACCAATGATTTAATCAATCATGCACACATAGTAAAACTCCAGATAAAAGATACGGACACCATCATGGTAGTCTTTTGTGTTGGTGACCATATTGATGTACAAGGAGAATGACATGCTTAGATTCCAAGAGGAGAGAGCATAGAAGCTCTCCTTCTACCCATCCCAGACCTTTCCCTATGTGTTTCTTCCATTTGCTCTTCCTGATTATATCCTTCTTATGAAATGATAATCCTAAGTATAGTGCTTTCAGAGAGTTCTGAGTATTTCTAGCCTATTATTGACTCTGAAGTGGGTAGTGAGAACTCTCTAATTTTTAACCAAATCAACAGAAATAGACATAACTTGGTGCTAAGGAATAAATTGTGTCATTCCAAAACTATTTGTTTAAGTGCTTACTCTCATTATGATAGTATTTAGAGATGAGGCCTGCGGAAGTTAATTGAGTGTAAATGAGGTCATATAATTGAGTCCTCATGATGGTATTAGTGCTCTTAGAAGAAAAGTTACAAGAGTGCTTGCTCTCTCTCTCTCTCTTTCTCTCTCTCTCTTACAGGTAAGCACAACAAGAAGTTGACTATCTGCAGACTTCCAAGAGAGCCCTCATTAGCCCTGAGTAGCCTTGCACCTTGATCTGGGATTCCTCAGCTTCCAGAACTGTGAGAAGATGAGTCGCTGTTGCTTATGTCATAGTCTTTATGGTATTTCGCCATTGCAGCTCACACAGATTGAAACTACTTGGGACCCCATTTGCAACTGGCATCTGACTTGGGGGTGCTTTTTAAAGGATTTTGCTTTTAATTTGAGGTGTCTGCCCTATCTCCATGTAGTTAGTGTCAAAATGGAACTGAGTTGTAGATATTCAGTTGATGCTAAAGGACTAATATAAAATTTAATTCTTTTCTTCAATATTTCAGAGGAACAGAACAGGCTGAGCAATAATATTTGGTCTCTGAGCTTCACATCAGCTAAAGTAGAAATGTCCACGGCTTGCAAATAATTTATTTCATTATTTGCATCCTCAGCTATGTCCCTAGCACTTAGAACAGTGCTAGCACCTATTGGTGCTCAATAAATAATTGCTGAATACCCGCATGAGCCAATAACCTTTTTTTTTTTGCTCCAGAAAATTGGAGCTTAACTGGTATCAGATTTTTTTTAAATGGTGTTTTGCCTAGAAGTTTTTGAAAAATAAATTATCTACTTGCTACTTAGATTTAACCTAGATGTAGTACAGGGTTTTCTCAGTTTATTAAATCTGGGTAGGATTGCCTCAAACTCCTGATTTTACAGTGTGGCAAAATCTTACATAATATGCCACAAAAATTGTGTTAATTTTTAAAAGTATATACTTTTATGGTCCCCCTCAAGAACTGGGTTTTTTTTTTTGTTTTTTTTTTTTTGGAAGTACTGAATTGTTTTATTTTTTTATTTTTATTTATTTATTTATTTTTCTTCATTTGTTAACACGTGCATACATTGTTTGGGGCATTACTTCTCCAGCCCCCCGTCCTCTCCCTCTCTCCCTCACCCCTCCACAATTCCAAGCAGAAAAGTGCCTGTTCTGCCCTTTTCTCCAATTTTGTTGAAGAGAAGACATAATCAATAATAAGAAAGACAAAGCATTTTGCTAGTTGAGATAAGGATAGATATACAGAGAGATTATTAGCATTGCTTCCATGCACAACTGTGTTACAAACCAAGTTGATTCATCTTGACCTGACCTTTTCATTAGTTCCTGATCCCCTTCCATATTGACCTCTATCACTTTAAGGTTTCTGTATTAGTTCTTCTGAAATGGGAACATCAAAAACCTTCATGTTTTGGGTTCCCTACCTATCCCCATACCACCCATATCTGCTCTCCCCTTGTCATGTGACCCAAGTCCAAAAACATTGCTGTATTTTCCCTAGATCTAAAGCATGCATATGAAGGAGAACATATGATTTTTGGTCTTCTGAGCCTGGCTAACCTCGCTCAGAATAATGTTCTCCATTTCCATCCATTTACTTGCAAATGAGAAGATTTCATTCTTCTTCATAGCTGAGTAAAATTCCATTATGTATAAATACCATACTTTCTTGATTCATTCGTCAGTAGTGAGGCATCTGGGTTGTTTGCATAACTTGGTTATTGTGAATAGCACTGCAATAAACATGGGTGTGCAGGTGACTTTGGAGTAGCTTGTGTTGCATTCCTTTGGGTATATCCCCAGGAGTGGGATTAGCTGGATCATATGGCAGATCTATGTTTATATTTTTAAGAAGCCTACAAATTTTTTTCCAAAGTAGTCACACCAGCTTGCATTCCCACCAGGAGTGTACGAGGGTTCCTTTTTCCCCACATCCTCGCCAACACATGTTGTTGGTGGTGTTTTGGATGATGGCTATTCTAACAAGGGTGAGGTGGAATCTTAGTGTGATTTTGATTTTGATTTCCTTTATGGCTAGAGATGGTGAACATTTTTTCATGTATTTTTTGGCCATTTGAATTTCTTCCTTTGAGAAAGTTCTGTTTAGTTTAGTTGCCCATTTCTTTATTGGTTCATTGATTTTGGGAGAGTTTAGTTTTGTAAGTTCCCTATATATTCTGGTTATCAGTCCTTTGTCTGATGTATAGCTGGAAAATATTTTCTCCCACTCTGTGGTGGTCTCTTCAGTTTAAAGACCACTTCTTTTGTTATGCAGAAGCTTTTTAATTTTATGAAGTCCCATTTGTCCAGTCTTTCTCTTAATTGCTGGGTTACTGGAGTTCTATTAAGGAAGTTCTTGCCTATACCTATTATTTCCAGAGTGTTTTCTGCTCCTTCTTGTAATAACTTCAGAGTTTCAGGTCTGATATTAAGGTCCTTGATCCATTTTCAGTTGATACTAATACAGGGTGATAAACATGGATCTAATTTCAGTTTTTTGAAGATGGATAACCACTTTTCCCAGAAACATTTGTTGAAGAAGCTGTCTTTTCTCCATCATATATTTTTGGCACTTTTGTAAAAAATAAAGTGAGTATAGTTATGTGGATTCACATCCTTGTCCTCTATTCTGTTCCACTGGCCTTCATGTCTGTTTTTGTGACAGAACCATGCTGTTTTTATTGCTTTTGCTTTGTAATATAGCTTGAACTCAGGTATTGTGATACCTCCAGCATTGCTCTTTTTGATGAGTGTTGCTTTGGCTATACTTGTGTTTCCAAATGAACTTTAAGGTAGATTTTTCAAGCTCTGTGATGAATGTCATTGGGATTTTTATGGGAATTACATTAAACATGTAGATTGCTTTTGGTAACACAGCCATTTTTACTATGTTGATTCTACCAACTCATGAGCACAGGAGATCTTTCCACCTTCTGTAGTCTTCCTTGATCACTTTCTTCAGGGGTTGGTAGTTCTCCTTATAGAGATCATTCACACACTTTGTTATGTTTACTCCTATGTATTTGATTTGTTTTGAGGCTATTGTAAATGGAATTGTTTCCATATATTCTTTCTCAATTTGTTTGTTGTTTTGTATAGAAAAGCTAATGATTTTTGTAAGTTGATTTTGTATCCTGCTACCTTGGTGTGGCTATTTATGGTGTCTAGGAGTTTTTGGGTAGAGTTTTTTGGGTCTTTATGGTATAGGATGATGTCATCTGCAAATAGGGATATTTTGAGAGTTTCTTTACCTATTTGTATTCCTTTTATTTCTTCTGCTTGCCTAATTGCTCCAACTAGGAATTCCAGGACTATGTTGATTAGGAGTTTGGATAGCTGGCACCCTACTCTTGTTCCTGATTTTAGGGGAAATGGTTTCAGTTTTCTCCATTAAATATAATTTTTGCTATAGGTTTGTCATATATTGTCAGAGCCAGCAGTGGGACTTTGCCTGTGGCATCTGGTCTTGTGAGAAAGCTCCAAGGAACTGAGGCAAAAGTCTCAGAACCAGTCATCCAAAAAAACAACAGTGCTCAAGGCTCCACAGATGGCTTTGTGTCCTTCAGATGTAAATAGAAGTTTATGCTGACTGTGTGTTTCTCCTGCTTCTCTGTTCCCATTTTAAAAGAGACATAACAAAGAGTTAATTTTAACTGTGCTTCCTTGTACTAATGTAAACTTGACACATAATACTTGGCATGCTTTTTCTGACCAAATGCTTTCTGAGTAAAAGAAGTTTATAAAAGCAGTAGTATGCTTCATTAAAGTCTATTGAGCAAGACTTAGAAGTCCCCTCATCTTTTATGGCTCCAGTCACCCAGGTTTAGCCAGTAAACAGCAACAATATATATCCTTTACAATGTTGAAGTACATTCCTTCTATTCCTAGTTTTCTTAGACTTTTTATCATGAAGTGGTGTTGGATCTTATCAAAGGTTTTTTTCTGTATGTATTGAGATGATCAAGTGGCTTTTGTCTTAGCTTCTATTAATGTGCTGTATTACATTTGTAAATATGCATATGTTGAACCAACCCTGCATCCCTGGGATGAAGCCAACTTGGTTGTGGTTGATGATCTTTTTGATGTGTTGTTGGATTCAGTTTGTCATTATTTTATTGAGGATTTTTGCATCAATGTTCATTAAGGAAATTGGCCTATAGTTCTCCATTTTGGAGGTGTCTTTGGTTTTGGGTTGAGTGTAATAATAGCTTCATAAAATGAGTTAGATAGTGTTCCTTCCTTTTCTATTTCATGGAACAGTTTAAGGAGGATTGGTATTAGTTCTTCCTTAAACATCTGATAGAATTCAGTAGAGAATCCAGAAGGTCCTGGACTTTTCTTTTTTGGGAGATTCTTTATTGCTGCTTCAGTTTCATTTTGTGTTACAGATCTATTCGGTTGATTAACATCCTCTTGGTTCAGTTTTGAATGGTCATAAGTATTTAGAAATCTGTCCATTTCTTCAAGATTTTCAAATTTATTAGAATATAGGTCCTCAAAGTAGTCTCTGATGATTTCCTGGATTTCTGTGGTATTTGTTGTTGTCTCCCCTTTGCATTTCTGATTTTACTGATTTGGGTTTTTTCTCTCATCATTTTAGTCATATTTGCCAGGGGTCTGTCAATATTATTGATTTTTTTCAAAGAACCAGCATTTTGTTTCGTTGATTCTTTGTATTTTTTGTTGTTGTTGTTGTTTCTATTTCATCAATTTCAGCCCTTATTTTTATTATTTCTCTCCTTCTTCTTGCTTTTGGATTTGCTTGTTCTTGTTTTTCTAGAAGTTTGAGATGTAGCATTAGGTCATTGATTTGAGATCTTTCTGTCCTTTTACTATATGCAGTCATGCCTATAAAATTTCTTCTTAGAACTGCTTTTACTGTGTCAAATATGTTCCAGTAGGTTGTGTTTTCATTTTTATTAGCTTCCAGGAAACTTTTAATTTGCTCTTTTATTTTACCAATGATCCATTGATCATTGAGCAAGGTGTTGTTCAGCTTCCAATTGTTTGCATTTTTTTACTACTGTTTGTGTTGTTGATTTCTAGTTTTAATGCATTATGATCAGATAGAATGCATTGGATTATTTCTATTTTATTATATTTACTGAGGCTTGCTTGTGCCCTAAGATATGATCAATTTTGGAGAAGGTTCCATGGGCTGCTGAGAAGAATGTATATTGTGGGGAAGTTGGATGAAATATTCTGCAGACATCAGCTAAGTCCATTTGATCTATGGTGTGATTTATTCTAGAATTTCTTTGTTGATTCATTGTTTGGATGATCTATCTATTGGTGATAGGGGTGTATTAAAATCTCCTACTACCACTGTGTTGGAATCTATATATCTAGGTCCTTCAGAGTATGTTTGATGAAGTTGGGTGCATTGATGTTGGGTGCATATAGGTTGATAATAGTCATTTCCTTTTGGTGTATTTCCCCTTTTATTAATATGGAATGTCCTTCTTTATCTCATTTGATCAATGTAAGTTTGAAGTCTATTTTGTTCTAGATAAATATTGCTACCCCTGCCTTTTTTGGGGGCCCATTGGCTTGGTAAATCTTCTTCCATCCTTTCACCCTCAGCCACTGCTTGTTTTTGTCAATGAGATGGGTCTCCTATAAGCAATAGATTGTTGGATCTTTCTTTTTAATCATGTTTGCCAAATGGTGTTTTTTGATGGGGGAATTAAGTTCATTAACATTCAGTGTTATTATTGATAGGTATGTGGTGATTCCTGTCATTTAGTTGTTTTTGTTGTTTAGAGGTTTGATTGTGGCAGCTGAGTGAATGTTACTCTCTACTTTCTTGTCTTTTCTTCTCCTGTGGTTTAGTACTGCCTGTCCTTTCATTTTTTTTTTTTTTTGCTTTAATTTTCTATGTGCAGAATTCCTTGAAGAATCTTTTGTAGTGGTGGCTTGGTGGTCATATATTGTTTTAGTTATCATGGAAGACTTTTATTGCTCATCTATTTTGAATGATAGTTTTGCTGAGTAGAGTATCCTAGGGTTGAAGTTACTTTCAGTCAGTGCCTGAAATACCTTACTCCATGCTCTTCTTGCTTTTAATGTTTCTGTTGAGAAATCTGCTGTGATTTTTATGGGTTTACGTTTGTATCTTTTTTGGTTTTTCTCTTTTACAGCCTTCACTATTCTTTCTCTATTCTCTGTGCTTGTTGTTTTAATGATAATATGTCATGGGGCAGTTCTATTTTGTTCATGTCTGTCTGGTGTCCTGGAGGCTTCCTATACCTGAATAGGCATAGCTTTCTCTAGATTTGGGAAATTTTCTGTTATTATTTTGTTGACTATATTACTAATTCCTTTTGCTTGCAGTTTTTTGATGGAGTTGGTGAGTTCTTGCATATTCCTTTCACAGGTTTTAAGTTGTTTGACTAATAGCTCTTCAGTTTTTCCTTGAATTTCCATTCATCTTCAAGTCTGTGATCCTGTCTTCTGTTTGTTCTAGTCTACTGGAGTGGCTTTCCATTGTGTTTTGTATTTCTGTTTCATTCTTTTTTCTTATGTTTTCTATATCATGGGTCACTTCCTATTTAATATTGTCAATTTTCTTCCTTAATTCATCTCTCTATTTATAGTGTTCTCTGTTCCACTTTGGTGTTTACTTAGGGCTCCTATGAGTTCATTTATTTGTTTTTGTGTCTTCTCATATTCTTTATTTTTGTTGTCTTGGAATTTCTTGAGTGTCTCTTGTACATTTAGGTTGACCATGTCTAGTAACATCTTTGTGAAATTCTCAGTGATTACTTGCATGATTTCTTCTTTCATGCTGTTCTTGTGGGCTTTGTTGGTTTCCTTGGCATATTTATCTATGTTTTGTTGGAGTTTGGAACTGGGTATCCATTTTCTTCATTTTCTTCTGAGTCCTGTATTAATTTATTTTGGGGGGAAGAATCATTTCCATCCCTTTTTCATCTTCCCATTGCTCTTCTTGGTACTGTGCAACTATGTTCTTGATAGGCAAGTTGGTGGTTTCAGTCATCTGTTTTCTTTCCCTTGGTTTAATTTCATTTTGTGGTTGTGTTGGGTTTTAGGTTAGAGTATGTATGCTGTTTCTGTCCCTAGTATGTGTGTAATTTAGTATTTAGCTAACTCACAATAGTAAAACTAACAAAACAAAAAAGAAAGGAAACAAACAACAACAAAAAAGAAAACCAAAGAAATCAACAGAGAGAGGTTCTGGACAACCAAATAGGGAAGAAAACAAACAAACAAAGGCATAAAAACATTCCAGGTTCAGGAACAGTAGAATTTCAGTGTTAGTAGTTCTGGTATTACTCCTTCAGCATCCAGTCTTGGTGTTGGTATTTAAGCAGAAGCTTTGTCTTAGTCTTGCCAGGTGGTTGGGAAGATTTGCCAATTTATTTTTTCCTGTCTTTCAGTGGCAGCTGCTTAGTGAGCTCCTCCCTCAGTGAGGTGTAGGTTGTTCTCAGTTTCTGAAGATCAGCTCTGTGGGCCACCAGCCATCCTGATTTAGAGTTGGGATTTTGCTGTGTTGGTTTATTGGAGGCTTGTTTCTTTGCCTCATCCCCTTTCTCTGGGGCAAGGTCAGAGATCCATCAGCTGGCTCCCTGCTGTCTGCATGATATGCTGGTTTGCTGATTGTTTTTCAATTTTGTCATGTCATTTGACTTTGGATGTTACTTGCTGGCTCAAGATATGAGCTTTGTGGACTGCTTTCTGCCCTATTTCAGGGCCTTCTGCTTTCCAGTCTTTGTTTACTGGGAGTTCATGTGGAGATCAGCATCTTGCTCCTCCACTCTTCTCTGGTGTGCTTACAATACCCAACCCCCTCTGCTGTGTGTTCCTTTTCAGTTCCTTGTTTATTATTCAGTTTTTTTTTTTTTGTGGATGTGAGGTCAGTCTGTTCAGGGGGCTATGCTGGTTTATTCTAGGGGTGGCTGTGGGAATACTGCATGACACTTATTTGTTCACCTGTTGGTCTGCTGGATGTCTCACAAGCAGGTTTGGAACCAGCATCTGGCAGTGTGGGAGCCCTCCTGTTTTCTCACTGTAATGTGGCATGGAGAAGCTTTGTATGGGCTGGGGGTTCAGGGTGTAGAAGTTTTGATTTTTCTTGGTGATTTTTTTCTGCCAAGGGTAGATCCAGCATCTCAGTAAAATTTTTGGTTTATGGAACTCACACTGTCTGCTTCTGCACCCTAATCATCATCTTGGATACTCAGTTCTTAGGTTTGAACTCAGGAAATGCTCTAAGACTAGAGCCATGTCCCCCAGCCTTTTATTCTTAAGTTATTTTTCAGATAGAGTCTTGATTTTGCCTGGACTAACCTGGAATGTGATCCTCTTACCTATATCTCCCAGGTAGCCAGGATTACTGTTTTTTTTTTTTTGAGATGGGGGTCTTGATAACTTTTTGCCTGGGATGGTCTCAAACTACTATCCTCCTATATCTGCTTTCCAAGTAGCTGGGATTACAGACATGAGTGACTATGCCCAGCCTCTGTCTTATTTTTAATACATATACTTTCAAATTGTAGAAATGATCCTTAAAAAATAGTCTTTTGATACATATAATTTCTGTTTTATCTTTTGCTGACAATTATGCTAAGATTATTCCTATTAATCAGTACACACACACTTATATTCACACTCACACACACCCCTACTAAACATTTAAAAAACTTAATATCTTTACAATGGATTTAGGGGTCAAATGATGCAGATATTCTTCTCCCTCTACTCTACTGCCATCTTCAAGGTCTAATACCAGGTCATGTCCATGCCCCACAGAGACTCATTCTCCCAAGTGATCTAGTCAAGGCATTTTCCAAACAAAGGCAGCTGGCTTCTTAGGTCTTTTTCCTATCAGCCATGAGAACTCAATTTTCTCCCTCATTACTTTCTCCCATGAGCAAAACAGTTCTAGCTCCTTACAACTTTTTTTTTTTATTTATTTTCTGCTTGAACCTTAGGTGAATAAAAGAAATAAGCACAGTGACGTGCAGACCCACTCACCTGGTTCAGATTCTATCCTTTCTTTCTGACCTGAATTTGGGCAAGACTCTCTTTTGAGGGCCAGCAGGGTAGTGATTTCAGAATTTTCCCTGTAGTTTATTCTCTTCCTCTTTGGGTAGAGGGATATTACTTGCCTGCACGGGTCCCCTTCCTTGGCACAACCCAGTGTCTTGTGGGCCAGGAGAGTAGCAGAGAAATGTGCAGATATATTGAATTCAAACAAGGACTCTTTAGACTTATTATTTAAGAATAAAAACTGCAAAAATATCAAATTCTCATTCAGCCTTTTGAGAAACATCCTTTGTCAGAAAATGAGGGGCAAAGTCCTGTGTCCAACCCCACCTCTGAGGAAAGTATCAGGAATGTGATCTCCTGTCCACCCCTCCATGGCTTTAGCTGCAGACTTCCATCCTCGTTTTCTATCAATCACTTATCACAGGACCTTATCCTCATGGGGACCAGTGTCCCTGTAAGACTGTGTTTTCCCTGCACCTGCCATATACAGTCAAAAGCCTATAGATGTCAGTGCATGGTTGCCTGTTGTTCCTTAAATCCTGCTTTTCATAACATTCCCCATTTAACAGGAAAATTGATGGGCAGCATCCTAGGACACAGGTTTTATTCTAAGGATTTAATTGACTGGAAGCAGAGACCTCCTTACTTCTACCACCTGGGTTTTGCTTGTTGTGTATTAACTCCATGCATCCCTCACATCCAGTTCAGAAGTCTGAATGAAGTCAGCATCCTAGCTCCACTATTAGATTTTCCCTGATGGAATTCAATGTGACTTCCCTTCTTTCTGCCTCCTGAAGTAGCTTCACTAATATTGAGATTGAGTCTATATTGTCATTTGTTGCAAAAGTTTAATTTAACAATATGCAGAGATCTTTTCTCCAGCCTGTAAAAAGAGTGCAGCTAGAATATCAGTATTCAAGTTCTGAAAGTCTCTCTGTATTATTGATACCAGCAGTCAGATAGTCAGACATTCTATTCAAAAAGAGCCAGATATGGTACTAATTTTGTGATCACATATAATTCTTTCAGATTTTCCCCAAAAACTTTTCACCAAACATCTTTTCTTTTCCAACTTTGAGTCCTGACAATCTCATAATATTTTAGTGATACCTCAGTATCTGTGGGGGGATTGGTTCCAAGGCCCCTCTATCCACCCTACAGATACCACATCCATGGATGTTCAAGTCACTTACATAAATGTCATGTCTGTATATAACCTATGCACATCTTCTGTCATGTATTTTCATCATTTCTAGATCACTGTAATACCTAGCACAATGTAAATGTTATATAAACAGTGGTTATACTATTGTATAGGTAATAATTACAAGAAAGAGTCTTTACATGTTCAATACAGATGAAATTTTTTTCAAATAATTCTTGAACCAAGGTTGGATGAATCCACAGATGCAGCACCCAAGGATATGAGGGGTCAACTGTATATTCTTTTTAACTCAACGTATTTCTCTCAAAGCTTTGTCACAGCACTATCTGCAAATGTCTCTAGTCTCTCACAGAGAGATGCTTTAAAGAATGCTGAAAAAACAAAATCAGGATAGATATCCATTCCAGAAGATTAATTATTATCTTAAAGCAGAGCAGGGACCATTTTGGAGTCATATATCATAGATCTTCTTTTTTCACCAATGAAAACCTCATTTTTAAATTAAATAATTATACATATTCTAATGTATCATGCTTCTTTGTCTGCTACTTTCTGTGGAAACTTGTATAATAATGGCCTTTGTAACAAGATCTCCCCAAAGCTATCAATCACCACATATCCTTCATTTTTAGGCAGTGTTCCCAAACTTATAATGACCCATGGAGGGCTATTCCCAACTCCCTTAAATCTATGTACCCAACCATTTTTGAGACCTGCTAGCACTATATATCTACCAGCCTAGAGTTTGATTTTTATCTAATACAAAACAGGAATGTATACTTTCTGTTTATTTTTTTTTTGAAAGAGCTCTGTATTAATCAGGGCTTTGCAGAGAAACATAACCATATATTTATATAATAGAGGATTTATTAGGGTAGCGCCACCCTCACAAGGAGTGAAAATTTCCACCTTTGTTATTTGTAAGCTGGAGAGCCAGGGAAGCCAAAGCAGCTCAAATGAGGAACTGGGAGAGAAGGAGGACAGTGATGCAGCCCCCAGTCAGAAGATGAAGGCCAGAGAGCCCCCTGCCTCCACTGGTACAAATGCCAGAGTAGAACCTGGAGTCATTCAAAAGTGGAAGCAGCAGAAGCAGCAAATGAACCTGGTCCAGAATAAATAGCTAGGGTTGGGGGGGGTTGGAGGGTGGGAGTATTTCCCCTTTTCTCTGCCATCATCGCATCTGGGGCCCCTGACCAATTGAATGGTGCCACCTGTGTTCACAGTGGTTGTCTCCACTCAGTTTCCTGACCCAAATGCTGATCTCTGAAAATACTCTCACAAATATACTGAAAGTAATGATTTTTCTGTTCTTTAGGCATCTTTCAATCCAGTCAAGTTGACACTCAAAATTAACCATCACAAGATCTCCAAATGCAGTTAGGTGATAGCTGAAGCCCTACCAGTCTTGAAGTCAGAAGATAGTGGGTTGAACCACTAACTCTATAACATGGAGATTCTAGTTCTATGGTGATTCTCATAATTCTTCTGTTCTTGTTTTGTTCCTGTATTCTGGGCTCAAGAATCCTCATATGACTTCACTTTCATCCCACGGAGAAACTTCTTCACCAGTCCCAATTTAAGTACAAACTCAGCAAGGATTTTACTGACTTGTTAGCCTGTTTTAATTTTTGAGCCGTCACAAAAGTTTCATGCTGCATAGAATATCTAATCTTCTCAGATTATCAGACTCCTTCCCTCTTCCAACTTTACCCTCTCCCTTGTCCAAGCTCGTACCTTTTATGTATGACTTCCATATTCTCACAAGCCTACAATGGCTCTCATTTACTCAAGTTGAGAAGTTTTGCTCTCTTATGTGACATTCATGCTCAGCAAGTATTCTAAATACAGCATTTTCCAAAGTCAATTTGTTCCTTAATATTAAAATATGTAATCCTTTTTCTATAGGTAGGCAATATATTTATTTATTATCTGCAAAAAACAGCAATTAAGTAATTGCTAATTTAAATGCTACCTTCCAGCAACGGTTATGTTAACATTTTGGTGAATCTAATTTTGGTATTTTTTATAAATACATTTTTTCATATACATACATACACACAAATAACATGACATCAGAAATTACAAACATTTTCCTCTTTTTCATCATGCCTTCAGATATTCTTACATGAACTAATGTTAATAAACACATAGTATTTCATTATATGAAAGTTCTTTAATTCATTTAAACAATATTTCTCAATTGTTGAATATTAAATTTTTTCAAAATTGTGTTGATATGATGAATGACATGAAAAGTAACTATCCTATAGCTATAAATTTTCTCATGCAAAGATATGTTATGGTGCTCTTAGAGATTTAAACAAAAAACTTAATACAGTTGGCCCAAGGGAATGCCAATATATTTTTAAGGAACAGTTTCTTTGAAAGGATTTTTTAAGCTGAGCAAAGTATCAGATAGCTTGATGGATTCACTGACAGATTTCATTTGAAGCATGACAGCTAACCTGTCAATAGATATTCACTGCAAACCAGTGGCAGAATTTCATGATACTTGTTTTAATAAAACAGTAGATCAGATTCCCAGAAGCAATTCTTTTTCTGTTTTAAGGGAAAGTGATCTTTTCAGCCACTGGGGATTTCTCTATTTTAGAGAATTTAAGTATTGAAATATTGTAGAATCTGAGTATTGAAAGAATAGACTATGCTTTGTTTCTACCAATAAAATTAGCTCTAAACATCTATGTAAAGCCACTGAAGAATAGTTTACCAGTTAATTCAGACCTCTTTCTCTAACTTCTATGGTGACCAATACACCTAAATTATACCTATGCATAGATTAACATATACATGCACATATATATGTATATATCATGTGTATGGATCTATCTTAATATCATTGCCAAATTTGAAGTTCCTTGCTTTAATATTGGAAGACAATGAATATGATATATATATATATCATATATATATGATGATATATATATATAATATATATATAATATAATGAATATGATATATATATATATATGATATATATATATATATACATATGTGTGCACTAAAATGCTTAATTTTTCTGTATTAAGGGAAGGTAATGCAGATTAGTTATATATTAAAGTTCTAAAATACTCAATTTTCACCACAGTGGGTTTTTATTCTAGTGAAGCTTTATGTTTCCCTAAGGATTTGGTTTGATTTTTCTCTTCCAAAATTGAGACCTTTGCAACAAATCAGGTTTCTTCTTTGATAAAAATCTTGAGGAAGCTCAGATAATAATAAAAATAGAATAATGCTGAATATTTTGGCTGGCATTTATATTTCCATTCTCCTTGATTTTTATTTTTCTATTTATATGGCACTATTACTTGCATACATCTTTTGTTATAAGCCATGTAATAAAATTTTATTTAAAAAAAGACCTGGAGAAAGGACAGCTTTCATGCTTATCAACACTAATGGAGGAAAAATTGTTTGCTCTTTTTATCACACATTCTCCTTAGCAGAAAATAATATTAATTATTTCAAAAGAAATTAGAAACAAAGTTTATATGCTCAGCTTTGGCGACCTCTGAATGACAATATGATCTAAAGAAATATTTCAGTTATTTTCAATGTAATTTCAATGGTCCGTCTTTGCTTTCTCTAAAAGGAAAAAAGAAGAAAATCAAATTGTGGATCATAAATATTTCTAAAGTGCTTTTATTCATTTTTGTTTTCAATTATCCCTCAAGCCACAAATACAATATTAAAAAAGATAAGCTTAACAAATTATGTTTTCTTTCCCAATTATGTCTATATAAAGCAAAATCAATGGTCACAATGGGATAAAAGAATAAACATAGGAGTTCAAATTGTGATCTCAATATTTCAATCTAAAACAACTCCAGGCCATTTTAAGAGAAAGTAATGTTTGACCTAATACATCGACATAACTCAGTTAATGCCTATCTACCTTCTACTGCATTGAGATAACTATAATAGCCCAAACACAAATATAAAACATAAGCATATTGGTGCATGAGAAGAGGGTGATCAAGTCAAGAAATTAGGATAGTTGACCATGACTAAACTGAGAGCTTCTTGAAGTCCTTGCCTATTGGGCTGTGTTTTAGAAGGAAGAGGAAAAACGTACTGCGTTAGCATGGGAAAGGACATTCCAGACAAGGCATAGTGATAAGGATTTGTAGTAGAGCAGCCCCAATTTCCTACTAAACTTTGCTAACTTAAGCCCCACCAAATAAAGAAATGTTGACTGAATACCTCTACTTATTTAGCTCACAAAAGTAAGACTAATTTGTTCTCAGACACAGCTTCTAATAGTTCACTTAAAAGTAGTTTCTGCTGCTTCTAACTGACTAACACACTATTGATTTTAGTAAGTTTTGCAATTTCCATTTTTTCTGTCTACCATCTCTTTCATGCACTAGTTTAGAACATATCTCACCTGCTGGGCATACTGCTAGTGGAAATATTTAATCTGAACTTCAGCCATTTTCCATCCAAGTCTCAAAGGAAAAAAGGAGGTTTTTGATCTTTTTTCATTTATTTACTAGAACAAGTATTAATATGTTGCAGAAATAATCCAAATTATGTTCAGAAGGCAAAATAGATTTTGATGAGGCATTTATCATGTTGGTATGCTTCTCAATGTGTGTGCACAAATTGGCTCTTTTGCAAACTGGTCTATAGGATTTACAAACTAAAGGAAAGATAACTAAGACACAATTTTTGAGCCTAAAATAACATTTAGTTTGAAAGGGAAAATTTTATAGAATTAACAAATAATTGTGAATATAAATCAAAGAAAATTGAAAATAAATCTCAATATTGATTTAGTCTCTGAACATTAAATTGGGAAATAGCTGTGAAAACATCTGCTACAAACTTTTATATAGCGAGCAAAAGAGTCTGGAATATACCTTTGTAGACAATGTAAGAGTGAATACATTTATCATACTCTACGTAGTGGTATCTATAAAAAGGACAGAAACATAGCAAACAACCAATGTATAAATGAGAAAAGGAAATAAATGAACAGAAGACAAACAGAACCTGAGAGTAAATACAGGGACATATTTGAACACTTGTAAACCAAGAGTGGACATTTTCATGTGGCATCATTTTTCTCAAATTCATTTGATTCCTTCTAGGGTCACTAGTAATTTTGGTGAAGTGCAGTAAAACTGTTGATGCTGAAATGCTGAAGGTCACGGGGGGCATGGAACAATTTTGGACAGCAAAAACATACTTAGTAATAACTATCCAGAGGAGAAAAGATTTTGTCACTTAGGATAAGTCATCCTACTTCATGTCACTCATTCTGGGGCAATAATCTAAATGGAAAATGGTACATATCCAAAGATTTCTATAGCATTTAAAAAATAAAATAAAACTATAAGCAACCTGCATGTTAGTAATGATGTCTCATGCAGTAATTTAAAATAGCAATTGTAAATGTCACACATTATAAGAAAATGTGCTGATATTATTACATAAAAATCTAGATACTAAATTACATGTGTATGAATTCAAATATAAATGTATATATATATATACATTATATAACCATATATGTATATAAAGCAATGATATATACTGGGGATGGGAACAAGGTGATTTAAATAATAAAAGATAGAAAAATCTAAATACAATTTTAAGCTTGAATAAGATTGTACCAGAAGAGAATAATAAAGACTATAAATAGCCAAGCGCTGGTGGCTCACACCTGTAATCCTAGCTACTCAGGAAGCAGAGTTCAGGAGTATTGAGGTTTGAAGTCAGCCCGGGGAAATAGTTCACAAGACCTTATCTTGAAAAAATAATTCACAAAAAAAGGGCTAGTGGAGTGGCTCAAAGTATAGGTCCTAGTTCAAGTCCCACTACCACAAAGAAAGATTATAAAGATTCTACCATAACTTCCTATATAATTAAAAATAATTATTGATAAAGTAATAAAGATATTAAATAACTTTTTCTTGAACTCACATATTTTTCATTTATGAACTCATATTTTTAGCAGTTAGAATAAGAATTTTCTGTACAATTGGCATATCTGCCAAATTGCATAGAAGCCCAGTTTCTTCTTTGGGTGATGAGAAAAGTATTTTGCTGAAATTGAAATTCCATATGTTTCTATTTCCAAAATGACCTGATTCCTCCTACAATTGGACTATACAGTTATGAAGGGTGTGACTTTGCCTGTTGCATTTAATCTGGAACTTTAGATTCCTAATTCATAAAATGAGAAGAATATTTTATGTTTTTCCAGATTTTTGTGAATTCTGGGCATGGTATTCACACCTATAATCCCAGCACTTGAGAGGCTGAGGTGGGAGGATTGTGAAGTTAAGACCAGTCTGGGCTATATGGCAACAGCCTGTCCCAAAACAAAAACAAAAACCTGTCCTGTGTGGCAAGTGACCAAGCTTTTAGTCCATGCATGTTAGTTCTAAATGTGTATCTCCTAGATATTCATCTGTTCCATTCTTTATCATCTGATTTATAAAATGGAGTGTAAAGATTTATTGCAGCCTGTCTAACTTTATTCCTTATAAAAAGTGACAGTTGTATAATCACATGCATAATAATAAATTTTCCCACACCTCACCTTAACAGATTCTTTACATAAAAATTTTATTTTTAGTCTCTAATCAGAATATTCTCCAACCTTGTATATGGAAAAGAATCCTTAAGACACCAGATATCTAGTTAAAAATTGAAAAACAATCACTGTCTAGATATGATTTAGCTCCTGACTATTGGACATGAGTTTGTCACTGCATGGACAGTGGTGGCTCTACATGGACGATGCGAGTGTGAATAGACAGTGGTGAATTGGCATAAACTCAAAGGTGGAGATCCAAGTGAGAGATCCTTTTTACCCCTCTTGACCTCCCAACTCAATCCAAATTGTGTTCTTTACTTAAAGCTACTAATTTAACATGTGTTAGAAATAATATATTTCATAATTATTATAATTACATGAGGAAATCTTGCCACATAACCATGTTAGAACCTTAGGAGTCTCAGTAAGCTTAACTATTCTGTACTGGAATTTTAAGACAGGCTATTTTGTCAACTGTAAACACAGGATTGTCTTGAACTAAAAACAGAGTAACACTGAACAGAAAGCAAAACACAAGAGAGTCATCCCCTTGAAGTAAATACTCAAGCTCCACTTGAAAGTCAAGCTTTTTGTCCTCACTGGGAAAAACAAAGATTTGAAGAAAGAATGGAATGTAAAATGAATTACAGAAAGGAGATTAAGTCCCCATGGAGAGAATGCTGCTTTTATTTACAGGCAGATTGTGGACTCAATGAGATGCCAACATCATGAAAATCAAGAAGGGCAGATGCGAGTGGCCATGTGATTGCTCCTTTACACAGGAGCCCACAAATAAAGCCATGTTATAAAGCAAGGTAAAGAGTAAATGTCTACAAAACCCTTGAGAACATTCTCCATGTTATTGACAATGGTGTTAAATAAAACATGACTGAAGAAAATGTGCAGACTGAAATGAGGAAAGGGAAGATTTCATGTATTTTTTAACATGCCCACGCCAGGACATTGGAATTCTTGAAGCCATACCGAGCACTTAACAAGGTCTTCCAGAGTGCACAATGTTACATTTTTATGGTTTCCCTTTTTGGGTAGCAGATATTACCTAATTAGGAAAAAAAGATTTTATTGCAGCTTGTATTTTACTGTAAAAGTCAAAGCACTTTCAGGAAATGAATGTAGCATTTTTCCAAAGGGCTTAGCTGAATGAGAATTACAAAAAGTGGCAACTGGCAAGATCCTCTTTCCTGTGAATAATCACAGAAAAGGAAAATAATGAAAAAATTTTCATCTTGAAAAACATAAATTCCTGTTAATGTAGATTAAACCTAAAGTATTGGAAGTTATAAAATTGTTCAATGCCTTTTTGCAAGTGTCAATCTATGAATGGCAGATTTTGACTTATGTAGTGTTCATTCTATTTTTATTACTATGCCGGATGTTGCAGATTCAAGGTGGCTTTGCCGGATGTTGCAGATTCAAGGTGGCTTTACCAATACCACTTGACTCCCCATTTGATTTGTGGATTCATTAAGAAATAAAACAAAAAAAGAAAATCAGATGGAGACACAAGTATCAGTTTAATTACTAACAAGGCTGACTTTGGAGAATGTAGCAGTTTTTAGAGAATATTTTCAAGCTAATGGTTTTGCTAATAATTGCCCTACCTGTCTAGTTGCAGAAAATACCACAAGACTCCTTGCCAGGGTTCTGAGTGGGACTTCCCCTCCATACATATTATAGAGCAGAAGCACAGACCGTGACTTCCTATAGGTAACTGGAGTCCAAGGGGAAGAAAAGAACTGCGACTACTGACACATGTCCTTCATCTCTGTCTCAAACTTCCCATCAGATAGGGCCATTATTTTTGTTCAGAGGAAGAGCGCTTAAGAAGGTTTAGAAAAGCCATCAGTGTGACAGCAGTGGGGCTTTGTCAGAAGTGAGAAAAAGCCTTCCTTACTTAATTGGAACTTCTCCTTCCACCTACAGATTCTGAAGGTTCTGAAGGAAACAGACAGCTCTTCTGGATCTCCTCAACAGTATTCACACTATTTGAGTCAGCTTTCTCCTAATTATTTTGCTTGTATCATGTGACCAGTCCATTTTGACATATCCCAGGATACCTACCCTTTAAAAATCCCATCAAGTCTCCCTGCTTGCTTCAAAGACCACCTATTCCCATGGAGACTGTCAATTGTTTCCTAAGACACATGAAGTATTGAACATAAATCTTTCACAAAGAAACTATCAAAGTGATATTAATGATATAGAGAATTACAGAGAAGGGGAAGGGAGTAGGATTAGTAGGAAATATATTAGAAAGTCCCCTCCAGGTTGATGAAGAGTCCATCTTGCCCCCAAGAAGTCAATGGAATGGGCTGTAATGGCATGCCTGCCATGATCGGTCATTGGCTGGGCTCAATCTTGAGTAGCAAGTTCTCTAGGCAAACAGTGCCATCCAGAGGACAGCAGTGGGAGTTGACCATTAAATATAAATCCCCAGAGCAGGATACTAAGGTATTACATTTTTGTGATGACCATACATAGTATGATATTTCTAACTTTTATTCCTTTCTTAGTAAAGCCCAGTCAGTTATATATTGGAAGCAAAATAACTCAGCCTTTTCCTCTACAAATGTCCATTTTATACTCATGTTTTAAATGCTGTGTTGACAGAAACTGCTTCTCACGACCAAGAAAACATTATTACATGGGTTCTTTAGCTTTCATATTACAGTAAGAAACTAGTTTTCAGACTATTTCTCTATTTAGAACTAAATTATTTTCTAGTTGCTCTTAGGATTGTTATCTTTGATGTTCTGCAATTTCACTATAGTGTGCTAGGTATAAATCTGATTTATTTATACTAGCTGAGATTAGCTGGTATTACTGAGTCTGGCATTCATTTTCTTACTGGCTTCTGGAGATTATTTTCTTCCATACACCTCTATTGCCTTCTTCTATAACTCAAATTAGGCTTATATTCAACTTTCTTTCTTCAAATGTTGGAAACTACAAAAGGACAGGCTTTACTTAACCTAAAAAAGAACAAATTAAAAATTAAATATTTCTAAAGATATTCTACATTGCCTAAGGAAGTATTAAGAGTTTTGTTCTCATTGCTAGAAGTGTTTAACCAGTTTGGATTGTTTAAAATGTATCTTCTTTCTGACATTTAAGCATGACAAAGGTGAATTTATAACATGATCTTTAAGTTCCTTTGAATTTTGAAATTTTGTTATTATCTTAATGAAATAATGTTAAAATAATTTTATTTTTAAAGTCTAAGGCATTGTTAAATATAGTACTTTAAATCCCATAGCTATATGTGTAAGACGGGCCCATTTCAATACTCTTTCAAGAATGCTAAAATTAATGTGAAACACTCAATACAGGTGACCTTGACGTTCACTCAGTGTGAATTAATATTGATGTGAGTAGTACAGTTACCTGTCAAAATTATTTTAGATTGCTGCAGTATTCCTGAGAAGCTTTAATCATTTAATAGAGTGGTTTAAAGAAGCAAGTCTTCCTTCTTTGTCTGTAGTTCCCAGTGATTGTTCAATATTTTTTTTTAAGTCTTATTTAGAAGGCTAGTCATTGTCTTGGACAAAAAAGAGACTGAAGACTAAAGAAAAAGCATAAAAGGGAATGAGTTATATTATTTAATTAATAAATATAAAGAACAAATACTTCTCCTGTTTGTTCAAATGGCTGTCTTCAGAAAGTGTCTCTACAAACACCGCTCCATATGTCCTGTACTCATTAGACTCATAAGTGTAATTCATATCTGCCTACATTCTCTATTCTATGAAACCATTTTCAGTTTAGTCTAAATCAAACCAAAAAAACATGAATCCATACATGTAGAACATTTAAAACAATGCCTGAAGCATAATAAGTGTCCAATAAATGTTATTTCTCCATTTTATACAATTGTCAATAATCACAACATCTGGGGGTGCCATTCCCATCAGTGTACAGGTGAATGGACACCCCAAAACGTTGTGGCCACAAATAGTGATGCTTTCATGTATCTGGCAGAAAGTGATCTCATTTCATTACAGAGATGAGGAAAAAATGCCATCAAATTAATGGAAAAGAAATTCTATAACCATTATTATCACGTCCATTGTGAACCACTTCCCAGTAACATTAATCATTAAAATGCACTCATTCAAGCCAAATATTATATTTATTGATTTGTGCGTATGTGAGTGTGGTAATTTATAATTTTCGGTTAGGGTTAAAAATCTCATACAAATACAAAATAAATGTATTTCAGCCACCTTATGAAACTCAGGAATTAAGTAGTAATAAACAGGTAAGATGTAGACTGATAAAAAAGAAAAGTTGAAGAACAAGTTTTATGTACATAAACATCAGTTTAGTATGAAACAAAATAGGTACACTAAAACAAATGTCACTTCATACTTACTGATTTATATCCCTTAGAGAAATAAAATGTGATATCTGTGCATCTTTTCTGTAAAATGGAAATGAGTTATATCTCCACTAGCCAAAATTCATGTTCATCACCATGGACAAATATTAATGACATAATATTAATATTTACAAATATTAATTACATAAATCATGCTCTACAAATTAATTTCTAAATTACAACACTATTAAATGGCCAACAGTCGAAAGTCAATTAACATGTAACTACATAGAGAGTGAAATCACTGTTGGAGGGATTCCTAGACAGAATCCACTAATAATCACATCAAGAGGAACTTAAAATTGATTAGGAATATACAACTATGACTATAGTTGAAAACACATGAATCATATCATCTTAGAGCTATTGCTTCTAAATATGGAAAAGAAGACTAAATCTGTTTTTTATTTATATAGTGAAATTTATCTCAGAGGTAAGTATAGTATTTATTCTTGAGGAACAATTTCTTTCCTTATGTAGATTTTCTTGGTTAATACTTCATGTATGTGTGCTTGTCTCTCTATTTGTGTGTCTTTCTGTATATAAATATATCTTTACAATATTGTATGATCAAGATTGAATAAGTAAAAATTCTTTACTTGAACTCCAATGTAGCTCCAAATAAACTTACCTGTTAATTTAATTTCTGTGACAGTTTATATAATGATTTCAGTGAATATGATTTCTTTCCTACCTCCCTCCCTTTGTTCCTTCCTTCCTTTCTTGCTTCATTATTTCTTACCTCTGTGACACAGATCATGATATTATATCCACCTTTTAAAGCATTAATTCTGTCCCTGAATTATTAGAACCATTCATTTAGGTCAGCCAGAATGCAAACATATTCAAGAATACTTTACTGAATCTCCCAAACAAAATGTAATCACTCTTTCTTCACAAGACTTCAGACTTGATGCTAGTTTTGACCCTTCATGTATCGCATTTTTATGTGGTCAAGAGAAGGAATGGCCAGTTAGAAGTTCTGTGTCTGATTGTGTCATTTACTATATGTGAATATGTCTGGGGACTTACTGAGTCCAATTAAGCCTGACAACTACTAAAATCTCAGCCTACCTAGACTAAGATCATTTCTTCTAAGAGAAAAGGGTGCTGCTGGTCATAATGAAGCTGTATTTTACAGGCAAGCTGTGAGTGTTATTTAGTTTTTTTCACTCTTATTTGGTGTTGAACTTATCTATGCCTAGGATATTTGACAGAAAGGCATGGAGAAGAAGTTGTAAGTTAAAATAGAAAGGCATTTTACTGAAACACTGTAAGAAGGTGAAACAAGCAATATACTATGGCATCCTAATCACAGTGCATTGCACAAAGAGGAGCATGGCCTTTTCCCTCATTTGCTGTAGAACATAGATATCTTCATAGCTATAGTGTACCTATGGTGGTAATCTGGCAGAAATCTAAGAATCAGCAGTAATGCCTTGTAGAAAGAAATTGTGGAACTTCATGTTCTCTATGAGCCTAGGAATGCAGCAGAACCCAGTGATGCCCCCAAAACATTACCTGGAGGGAACAGTAATGATAACAGAGGGGACAGCAATGAAAATGGCAGTGCCCAGCATCTATTGGATGTGGGAACACTTGATTAATCCTAAAAATACTTGGTAGCAAATGATTCAATAATAGGGTGAGTTACTGAGCTAGAAAAGGGAAATTCCAGCAAAATATGACTTATTAGATATACAGTAATATTAGTTATATACAAGTCTCTCCTACTATGGCAGTTAAGAAACTTTATAGAGAATTAATCCCCATAATGGCTAGCCTACTGTGTGTGTCACCTCATAGTGAGTGGAAAGCAAAGAAATAGAAAGGAGCCAGGAACAAGATGCAACCTTCAAAGGGATGCTCCAGCAATCCACTTAGGGGACATCAACTACCAATAATGCTATCATATTATGAATTCATCAAAGGTTAATTTATTGATTAGGTCAGAGCCCTGAGGATCTGAAATTCCCATCTACTGGCAACCATGTCCCCAACAAATCAGTCTTTGGGGGACATCTCAGACTTAAAGCATAGAAATGTAATGATATAAATTTCAGATGTGAATGAATGAAATGGAACAATTTCTAACAATATTTAAGTAATCAAATTCATGATTTTTATATCCCTTCTTTATTGTCTTGCAACAAAAGTTTGGATAAATGTGTATTATGGAAGGTTCTTAGGCCACTGGGATCCCTCATTGAAGGAGATTATGAGACCTGGTCACTTCCTCTTCCTCTCTCTATTTTGCTCTTCAGTGTCTTCAAATTATTAGCCTCATTCTAGTAAACCAGAGTGCTCTTTAGAAGTCTCACGTTCTGGTTATATTACCAAAAGCAATCTACATGTTCAACACATTTCCCATCAAAATCCCAATGACATTCATCACAGAGATTGGAAAAAAAAACCCATAATGTTCATCTGTAAGAACAAAAGACCACAAATAGCCAAGGCAATATTGAGCAAAAAGAGCAACACTGGAGGTATCACAATACCTGACTTCAAGCTATACTACAGAGCCATAGCAATAAAAACAGCATGGTACTGGCACAAAAACAGATACAAAGGCCAGTTGAACAGAATAGAAAACCTAGATTTGAATCCACATGGCTACGCCCACTTGATTTTTTTGACAAAGACTCCAAAAAATATCATGGGGAAAAGACAACCTCTTTAACAAATGCTACTGGGAAAACTGGATATCTGCATGCAGAAAACTGAAACTAAATCCAAGTCTATCACCTTGTTCAAGTGATCAACTAAGATCAACAACTTGAGTTGATCAAGTAATCAGCTCAAAGTGGATTAAGAACCTTAAAATAAAACCTGAAACTTTGAAGTTAGTGCAGGAAAGAGTAGGGAATGCTCTGGAATTAATAGGCATAGAAAATGACTTCCTCAATAAAACTCAAATGGCTCAGCAACTAAGAGAAAGAATGGACAAATGGGACTACATAAAATTAAAAAGCTTCTGCACAACAAAAGAAATGGTTGCTAAATTGAAGAGACTGCCCACAGAATGGGAGGAAATCTTTGTCAGCTATATATCTGACAAGGGCTTGATAACCAGAGCTCAAGGGCACTCAAAACTGAATTGCCCCACCTTGCTGGGGGAGGAGCTGACCAGACAGAGGTGTAGCAGTACGGTAATGAAGCTGCCGCCTGGAAAAAAACAATAGATTGAACCACTGCACAAACTCGTAGTGAGCTACCACAAGTCTCAAATGCAACCTGTCCTGTGGACAGAAGGAACCAAATACTGCTCACAAGCCAGCTGCCAGCTGTCTGATGAGACCACCTCAGAGATCCTGCCTGTAACAGACTGCCCATAAGACCAAGGAAAGCAGGAAAAAAAACCTTTCAGTCATTTCTCCTCCACAGTCTCCAACAACAGGGGCAGCACCCCTCCCCACACAGCCCAGAATAACAAGCACCAGTACCAGGATTAGACATCAAAGGAATAAATCCAGAACTTATGCTGAGATGACTAAACTTTTTGTTGTTGTTGCACCTGGTTTTTTTGTTGTTGTTGTTTTAGTATTACTAATCTTACCATTACTAGTTCTTATCCATATTCTTACCTGCTTCAAATCTCTCCCTTTCTTGTGCTACAACCCATGTTTCCCCCTAATTATCCTATCTGCCCCTTGTCATCCACTCTCTCCCCCTCTTCACTCCCTTTCTTACCTTCCCCAACCTGTCACCACATTACTCCTCCCTGTTACAAATTTACCACCAGCTGAGTAACCTACTCAACCAACTGTACACATCCCCAGCACCTTGCAATCCCTGACACAAGCACCCTCTACTAAAACAGCAGAACTATACCCAAACACATGCAAGGGCCTCAAAACCCAGCAGCTCCCATACCTCTTCCCCCACCTACCACACCTTCTCTCCCTTTTAGTGCCACCTTTACCAATTACCCAAATTTCTATCTCTAACCAAATAATCATTACCCTCCCAACTCCCACTGTGTATAGACATCATCACCAAGGAGTTTTCTACATAATATGTAAACAACTGGCCTAGAATATAATCTGTGAATTTCTTATTGCTAATTTACATCTCCAGGCCAGGGACACAAATAGCACATCAACCTAGCTAAAAACTAAGCCAGTCACAACACAAAAATTGAGTCAAGGGAAAGAAAACAGGCAATTAAAATTGCCAATAAGGCAATCAAGAACATAGTTGTATAGCACCAATTAGAAATAATGGTGAAGAAGAAGTAGAAGGCAAGGAAACTACACTCCTCAAAAAAACAATGCAATAGAGGATTTAGTAGAAAATGAAAAAAATGAATACCCAGTTCCTCCTGAACAAAACAATGATAAATGTTACTAATGAGCTCAGTGACACCCACAAAAAATCTCTGAAATAGGAAATCATGGATGAGATCACTGAGAAACTCATGGAAAAGCTACAAGACATGGTTAACCAGAAAGTACAAGATGAACTCAAGAAATATCAAGACACTACAAATAAAAAAATTTGAGAAGACACATAAACAGCTAAAGGAACTCAGAGAGGACTTCAACAGACACCAAGGTGAAACAAAGGAGACTATAAAAAAAGAAGATATATGAAATAAAGAAGAAAACACAAGATATGAAAGAGGAGTTGAACTAAGATATGAAAAACAGAAAAATGGATCAAACAGAAATCCTGGAAATAAAGTCTGTTAAGTCAAATAAAAAATATAGTGGAAGGCCAATGCAGCAAACTAGAATAAGTGGAAGATAGAATCTCAGGGCTCAAAGATGAAACAAATATTAAAGAAATAACAGAACTCTTACTCAAACAACTCAACAGCTGTGAGAAGAATATGCAAGAACTTAGCAACTCAATCAAAAGACCAAAACCTGAGAATCATGGGCATTGAAGAAGGAGAAGAGGCACAAACCAAAGGGATATGTAACATATTCAACAAAGTAATAGTAAAAAATTTCCCAAATCTCGAGAAAGAGTTGCCCATTCAGGAAGCCTCCAGGACACCAAATAGACTTGACCAAAATAGACCCTCTTGATGGAATATTATCATTAAAACAAGCACAGAGAACAGAGAATACTGAAAGCTGTAAGAGAAAAAACAAATAACATATAAAGGTAAATCAATCAAAATAACAGCAGATTTCTCAACAGAAACCTTAAAAGCAAGAAGGGCATGGAGTGAGGTATTTTAAGCACTAAAAGAAAACACTTTCAGCACTAGGATACTCAGTGAAACTGTCATTCAAAACTGACAGAGGAATAAAAGATTTCCACAATAAACAGAAACTAAAACAATATATGACTACCAAGCTACCATTACAGAACATTCTGCAAGGAACTCTATATACAGAAGATGAAAACAAATAAAACCATAAGAGGATGGGAAGTATTGAAAAGCAGGAGAAGAAAAGACAAGTAATCAGAGAGTAGGATTGACTTGGCTGCATACAATCAAATCCTTAAACAGCAAAACTAATGAAATGGCAGAAGTCATCACATACCTATTAATGTTAACACTGAATGTTGATGGACTCAAATCCCCCCTCAAAAGACACTGTTTGGAAAACTGGATTAAAAAGGAAGATCAGCAATCTATTGTTTATAAGAGATGCATCTTATTGACAGAAATAGACCGTGACTTAGGGTGAAAGGCTGGAAGAAGACTTTTCAAGCTAATGGACCCCAAAACCAGGCAGGAGTAGGAATACTTACATCAGAAAAAGTAGACTTCAAATTTAAATTAGTCAAAAAAGAAAACAAAAGTCACTTCACAATAATAAAAGGATCAATACATCAAAGGAAATAACAATAATCAAAGTATAGTGAAGTTGAGTACACCCAATGTCTGTGCACCCAACTTCACTAAACATATACTAAAGGACTTAAAACCACAAATAGACTCCAACACAGTGGTAGTGGGAAACTTTAATACCCCTCTGTCACCAATAGATTCAGACAAAAAAATCAACAAAGAAATCCTAGAACTAAACAACACCATGTACTTTCCCCCAAATAGACTATATCTCAGGGCACAAAGTAAGGGTACAACGAACATAAGAAAGTTGAAATAACCCCCTACATACTATCTGATCACAATGCAATAAAGCTACAGCTCAATAACAAAAGGAGATTGAACAACACATTGCTCAATGATCAGTGAGTCATAGAAGAAATAAGGGAGGAAATCAAAAAGTTCCTGGAATTTAATGATAATGAACACACAACATATCAGAAACTATAGGACACAGCAAAGGCAGTCGTAAGAGGAAAGTTTATAGCCAGGAGTGCATATATCAAAAACACAGAAAGATCTCAAATAAGTGACGTACTGCTGCATTTCAAACTCCTAGAAAAACAAGAACAGGCTAAACCCAAAACTAGCAGGAGAAAAATAATACAAATAAGGGCTGAAATTTATGAAATATACACCAACAAAAGCATACAAAGAATTTATGAAAAAAAAAACTGGTTCTTTGATGTGTTGGCGGCGATGTGGGGAAAAAGGAACCCTAGTCCACTGCTGGTGGGAATGCAAGCTGGTGCAACCACTCTGGAAAAAAATTTGGAAGCTTCTTAAAAATCTAAACATAGACCTGCCATATGATCCAGCAATCCCAATCCTGGGGATATACCCAAAGGAACGCAGCACAGGTTACTCCAGAGGCACCTGCATATCCATGTTTATTGCAGCACTATTGACAATAACCAGGTTATGGAAACAACCAAGATGCCCCACTACTGATGAATGGATCAAGAAAATGTGGTATTTGTACACAACGGAATTTTACTTAGCCATGAAGAAGAATGAAATCTTATCATTTGCAGGTAAATGGATAGAACTAGAGAACATCATTCTGAGCAAGGTCACCCAAGCTCAGAAGACCAAAAATCATATGCTCTCCCTCATATGCAGACTTTAGATCTAGGGAAAATGCAGCAATGTGGTTGGACTTGGATCACATGACAAGGGGACAGCACATACGGGAGATATAGGAATAGGTAGAAAACCCAAAACATGAAAGTGTTTGATGTCCCCACTCCAGAGGTACTAATACAGAAACCTTAAAGCAGCAGAGTTTAACATGAGAAGGGGATCAGGAATCAGTGTAAAGATCAGTTAGAGATGAATCAACATGGGTCGTAACACATGGGTACACGAAAGCAATGTTAGGAATCTCTCTGTATAGCTATCCTTAACTCAACTAGAAAAAACACTTTGTCTTCCTTATTATGCTTGTCTCTTTTCTTCAACAAAATTAGTGATAAGGGCAGAACAGGACCTGCCTGGAACTGAGGGGGGCAGGGGGGTAGAGGGTGGGAGAGGGGAGCAGGGTGGAAAAGACCCAATGTATGCACATGTGAATAAATGAATAAAAAAAAAACTGGTTCTTTGAAAAAACAAACAAATTTGGCAAATTTGATGAAAATGAGGAAGGAAAAGACCCAAATTTGTAAAACAAGGAACAAAAAAGGGGAGATAACAACAAACAACAAGGAAATCCAGGGAATCATCAGGAACTACTTTGAGAACCTATATTCAAATAAATTCGGAAATCTAGAAGAAATGGCCAAATTTCTAGATACTTATGACCATTCAAAACTGAACCAAGAAGATATTATCCACCTAAACAGATCTGTAACATGTAATGAAATTGAAGCATCAATAGTCTCCCAGAAAAGTACAAGACCTGACAGATTCTCTGCTTAATTCTTCCAGACCTCTAAAAAGAACTAATACCAACACTCCTTAAACTTTTCCATGAAGTAGAAAGAGAAGGAACATTGCCTAACTCATTTTATGAAGCTAGCATTATACTCATTCTAAAATTGAACAAGGACACATACAAAAAGGAGTACTAAAGGCCAATCTCCTTAATGAACACTGATGCAAAAATCCTCAATAAAATAATGGCAAACCAAATCCAACAACATATACAAAAGATCATACACCAACACCAAGTCAGCTTCATCCCAAAGATGTACAGATGTTTCAACATATGCAAATCATTAAATGTAATATACCACATTAACAGAAGCAAAGACAAAATCTACTTGATCATCTCAATAGACACAGAAAAAGCCTTCAATAAGATTCAACACCATTTCATGATAAAAGCTCTGAGAAACTAGGAATAGAAGGAATATACCTCAACATTATAAAGGTTATACACAACAAATCTATAGCCAACATCAGACTTAATGGGAAAAACTGAAACCATTTCCCCTAAAGTCAGGAATGAGACAAAGATGCCCACTCTCCCCATTCCTATTTTACATAGTCCTGGAATTTCTAGCCACAGCAATAAGGCAAGAAGAAGAAATAAAAGGAATACAAATAGGTAAAGAAGTATTCAAACTATTCCTATTCACAGATCACATAATCTTATACTTTAAACACCTGAACAACTCCGCCCCAAAACTCCTAAGTACCATAAAGTTTCAGCAAAGTAGCCGGATACAAAATCAACTTACAAAAATCAGTAGCTTTCTATACACCAACAATGAACAAATTGACAAAGAATATAGGAAAATAATTCCATTTACAATAGCTTCAAAAAAAAATCAAATACCTAGGAATAAACTTAACAAAGAATGCAAATGACCTGTACAAGGAGAACAACAAACTGTTGAGGAAAGAGATCAAAGAAGAATACAGAAGTTAGAAAGATCTCCCATGCTCATGTATTGGCAGAAACCACATTGTAAAAATGGTTCTACTGCCAAAAACAATCTATATATTCAACACGATTCCCATCAAAATCTCAATGACATTCATCACAGAGATTGAAAAATCTATGCTAAAGTTCATTTGGAAACACAAAAGACTACAAATAACCAAGGTAATACTGAACAAAAAGAGCAACGCTGAAGGTGTCACAATACCTGACTTCAAACTATACTACAGAGCTATAGCAATAAAAACAGCATGGTACTGGCACACAAAAAAGTCATCAAGACCAGTGAAGCAAAATAGGGGACCCAGATATGAATCCATGCAACTATTCTCATCTAATTTTCAACAGTTGCCAAAAACATATGATGGAAAAAAGACAGCCTCTTCAACAAATGTTGCTAGGGAAACTGGATATCTGCCTATAGAAAACTCAAACAGATCCATGCCTGTCACTCTGTACTAGTATCATCTCAGACTGGATTAAGGACCTTGATATCAGACTTGAAACCTTAAAGCTAGTAAAGGAAAGAGCAGGGAATACACTGGAAGCAATAGGCATAGGAAAGGACTTCTAGTAGAAGTCAAGTGGCTCAGTAACTAAGAGAAAGGATGGACAAATGGGACTACTTGAAATTAAAAAGCTTCTGCACAATAAAAGAAATGATCTCTAAATTAAAGAGGCCACCCACAGAGTGATAGAAAATATTTGCTATCTATACATCAGACAAGAGACTGATGATAACCAAAATATACAGGGAGCTCAAAATACTAAACTCCCCATCAACGACCCAATAAAGAAAGGGGTAGCCGAACTAAACAGAACTTTTTCAAAGGACGAAGTCCAAATAGCTAAAAAACACATGAAAAAATGTTCACCATTCCTGGCCATAAAGGAAATTCAAATCAAAACCACTCTAAGATTCCACCTCACTCCTGTTAGAATAGCTATCATCAAGAGCACAAACAACAACAAATATTAGCAAGGATGCGGGGGGAAAATGAACCCTCATACACTGCTGATGGCAATGTAAGCTAGTACAACCACTTTGGAAAACAATATGGAGGCTTCTTTAAAAAACTAAACATAGATCTGCCATATGATCCAGCAATACCACTCCTAGGGATATAGATAAAGGAATGTGACTCAGGTTACTAAAAAGGCACTTGCACACCCATGTTTATGGCAGCAGTATTTACAGTAACCAAGCCATGGAAACAGCCAAGATGCCCCACTACTAATGAATGGATTAAGAAAATGTGGTATTTATACACAGTGGAATTTTATTCAGCTACAAAGAAAAATGAAATTTTGTCATTTGCAGGTAAATGGATGGAACTGGAGAACATCATCTTAAGCGAAGTTAGCCAGGTTCAGAAAGCCAAACATCATATATTTGCCCTCATTTTCAGATTATAGAGCTAAAACAAATGCAATAATATTATTGGACATGGGTCACACTAGTGGGAGAATACACAGGAGGGATAAGGCAAGGAAATGAAACCAAAAACTTGAAGGTGGTTGATGTGCTCACTGTATAGGAACAAATATAGTAATCTTAAACTTGCCACTATGGCCACTATAGGAAGGGGACTAGGGAGGAGTGAAGAGGTCTGTTTGAGATGAATCAATTGAGGTTGTAATACACATGTACATGGAAACAACAGAAGGAATCTCCCTATATAGCTATCTTTATCTCAAACTAGCAAAAATGCTATGTTTTTCTTATCATCTTTTATGTGTTTTTCCTCTACAAAATCAGAGGACAAGAGGGTAGAACAGGTTCTTCCTGGAGGTGAGGGGAGTGTGGGGGAAGTGGTCCAAGTAATGTATACACATGTAAGCAAATGCAAAAATGATACCTGTTGAGACTGTTCTGGTAATCAGGGGAGAGGGGATGAAAGAGAGTAGCAAAGGGGGTAAATTCAAATATGATACATTTAATACATTATAAGAACATTTGTAAATACTCCAATGTACCCCATCCAGCACAACAATAATAATCAGGAAAAAAAAGCAACTTGAGGTAAAATAAATAAATAAATAAATAAAATTTAAAAAAAAAGTAAAAACAGAACTTCCAGACAATCTAGCAAATTTACTCTTAAAGCTATACCCAAAGGAATGTAAGTCTGGTTACAGAAGCAACCTTCATGCCCATGTTTACTGTAGCACTATTCAAATAGCCAACCTATGCAAACAGCCAAGACTCCCCACTACTGATAAGTGAATTAAGAAAATGTGATACTTATACACAATGGAATCTTACTCAGCTGCAAAGAATGAAATGTTGTCGTTTTCATGTAAATGGATAGAACTGGAGATCACCTTAAGGGAAGTTAGCCAGGCTCAGTAAGCCAAAAGCCTCATGTTCTCTCTCACATGTGGAAGATAGACCTAATATAAATGCAGCAATATTATGAAAAACAGATCACACTAAGGGGAGGTCACATACAAGAGGGGGAGGATAAAAGACAGAAGTTAAATTGAATATGGTTGAAGGACAGTATACAAGAATGAATACAGAATATTTAAACCTGTGAAATCACCATAAGAAAGGGACTAAAACAGAAAGAAGTAAAATAGAGGTTATGAAACAAATTGGAATACATGGAATACATATATTTGTGGAAGTGCCACAAGGAAACTCCTTCTATAACTATCTTAAACAGGCAAAAACATCATTTCTTTTTTCTCTCTTTTACAAAATCAGAGAACAGGAGGGCAGAATGGGTCCTGGCTGGGAGGGGTTAATACCAATGGGTGAGGTAGGAGGTGGGGAAAAGGTGGAGGAGGGAGAATATGGTGCAAATACTGTGTACACATGAATGTAAAAGTAAAAAAAGATACCTGTTGAAACTGTACCAGGAATGGGGGGAAGAATAAAGGAGAATGGTAGAGGGGGTGAATTCAAGTATGATATATTTAATATATTGTAATAAACTTTATAAATACCACAATGCACCCCCTACCCAGAACAATAATAAATAAATAAGATTAAAAGACAAATTTTAAGTTGGGAACTATGTCACATGGGCAAAGAACTCAATGTGTTTTTGCTGGCTTTGAAAGCAAAGGAAGGTGCGTGAGTCTAGGCATCTGGGAGGTCTCTGAAAACTTGAAGAGTGAAGGAAAAGGATTTTCTCCTAGAACTTCCAAAAGGAACACTGCCCTATAATTAATTACCTGTAGCCCAGGAAAATCTGTTTGGAGCTTGTGTTGTACAAAATAGATAATATACTTGTTTTAAGGCACTAAATGTATAGTAACTTGTATAGCACCAATAGAAAACTGATATATCAAGCACAGTTAAATACATTTTATTTATATCTCATCCTACTGTTTCCAAAGGTAGCATACACTTATTCTAAACAAAAGAGAGTAAAGAAAGTACAAATCCTTTTATGTCTCTGACAGGAATGAAGTTTGAGGTTCTCTGAATCCTGATTTAGCCAGAGACCACATAATTCAATCTGAAGATGTCTCTCATTAATGATAATTTAGTTCAAAGAAGGGTTTATGCCCTGAGCAGGTGACTATGAAGAGGAACTGAGAAAGAAATCCACTTTCTGGATACTGAAAATCATTGTGTGCCCATTTAAATATTAAATTAAGGCATTATTTTCTGTATAGTTATCTTTTAATTGCACCTTTTGGGATACCTCAGCAGGAGAGAAATAATTATAAGGTGTGATACGAACATTTCATTTTCCTTTCTATTTATTCAGCAACAAAGAATGGTTGAAAATTGTTCTCTTATTTTTCTTGTATGGTATTCAGATATTTAGCCTGATTTGAATAGGACTGCAGAAAGGTTTTTGAGCAATTACTTTGCTCACACATTGAAACTACAGCCCTCATTAAAATATAATCATCTAGTTCTATTTTATATGAGAATGGAAACCCACAATGCATTTAATGTCAATTTACTCTGTAAGAAAAAAAGATATTTATGGGGAAAATCCTGCATCTTTAAGCCCAAATTATGAAAGCCTTCTAAATGTACTGATGTCCATGTTCTAACAACAATCCAAGTCTACGAAAAAGTTTAAATTGACAAGACTGAGAATAACTCAGATTTACTTTCAAAGCAATAGACCTACTTGACTATATCTAGATGGGCATATGAATTCTTGGAAAAGAAAACTGTTTTTTAAGCATCATTTACAAAGGTAATAAATGTGATCTACTTTATTTGCTGAAGTTCCCCAGTATAGCTCATTGCTTGCCTATTTCACAGGAAAAGCTAAATGATCCTGTAGAACTTGCAGCAACATGAGGAAAGATGCCAAACACCAAAGCATTCTTATATCTTGGCTGTCAAAATAACAGGCTCTCATTGCACCCCTCAGTTGCTTCCAACAATAGACAATGTCCTAAACATATAACTAGCTATGTTTTGTCAGATTTAACATTTTGAACCAAGACTTTGCTTTGGTAAACATTAATGAATATGCACATTTGTGTGTGTAAACACACAAAATTTACATACCTGTATGTATGTATGCACACATACCAGCACACCACAGCACATAAACACAAATTCTACAATTAAACGTCCTAAGTGTTTTAAATGAAAATTCATGCTAGTCATGAAAATTCTATTATTGGAAAGTAAGAAAATCATATTTACTTCCTAAGAAAGGAAATCTGAGGCAAAGAAGTTGAGAAACTAAAATGCCGACAAATCAGGGGCTCAGCTCATACCTGTTTCATCTCTTTGCTTTTCCCCTCACTCTGCGCATAGTATGTAACATGCATGACGCTGGGGATGTAGCTCAGTTGCAGAGAATTTGCACAAGCACCTGGGTTTGATCCATAGCACCACACACACACACACACACACACACACACACACACACACACACACAAAGACAGAGACAGAGCAACAGAGAGTAAAATATATATAATATGCATTCATTTTATAGCAATAAATCTGACATAAAATCAAAATCTTCTTTAAACAAAGGCTGACTACAAGTTCTTTGTTCCATATAAAATAGATACATACCCATGTATAAACTACAACCACATGTTTAACATACCTGCTTAGCTGAACAATGCAGGGCGTTGTGTAGACTGTGTGGATGATACATCTAAGAAATGTTTAAGCTTTAAATCTTGTATCTAGTTGCATTTGCTAACAATATTTAACTTGTTAGAGTTGACTTCAGAATTTTGCTTCTGTTCTGTCATTGATAAAATGTACTGAAGATCACAGAGCATTTATTTAAAAAAAAGAACAATTATTAAAACTACAGATAGCCCCAGACTTTCTCTGCATTCTTCCTACTCAAACATATGCTGGGGGTTGTAGATGTAGTTCCATATTTGAGCACTTGTCTGGCATGGCAATGATTCTGGGTTCAATCCCCCCCATCACCACAAAAAAAAAAAAAAAACAAAAGAAAGAAAGAAAAGAAAAGAAAAATGTTGTGGTTTTGCCTGGCATTATTTCCTATTATTTCCTACCTTTCATGAATAATTTTGCTAATGTTTTAAACTCTTTGTGATACAGAATTTGCAGAACTGAGGGTAAAAGAGGAGGGTACATATGAGTCTAAAACTCTTGAAAATAGGACTAGGGGATGCCCAGAATCTCTACCTTTTCTAATTTAAATCTCATACTCTATCACCCCAAATTCCCTAATTTAACTTTTGGCCTGGACAAATCCAACAATTATTTTTAGTGTTTATAGCAAATCTCTTGTTGGGTTTAACACTGCCCTTTCAATCATTTATTTCTAGTCAGTAAACTTTTTTAATCAAGACCCAGTAAAAAGAATGAAATTGACTGTAAATGAAGTTAAGAAGGTGAATATGAGTGATGTACTTCCTATATGAGAATGAATATAGAATTTTTGACACTGTTGAAATCATCATAAGAAGGGCATCAGGGTAAAAAGGAGAAAAATAGAGATGAACAAATTCAGGTTATAATACAAATATGCATAGAAATGTCACAAGGAAACTCCCTGTATAATTATCTTAAACAAAAATGTCTTTTTTTGTTTGTTTTTTACAAAATCAGAGAACAGGAGTACAGAACAGGTCCTGTCTGGGTAGGTTGGTGCCAGTGGATGGGGTGGGGGGAGGCTGTGGGGAAAAGATGTAGAAAGGTGAATATGGTCGAATGCTGGGTACATATCCACATAGCTGGAAAAATGAGACCTATTGAGACTGTTCTGGGAATAAGAGGAGGGGGGGATAAATGGGAATGATGGAGAGGGTGAATTCAAGTATGATACATCGTGATAACTTCTATAAATGCCACAATGTACTCCCAAAACACCAATAAAAATAATTAATAAATAAAGTATTTACTGATTTTAAAAATTGAGCAGAAGGAGCTGCATATGAAACCACTGATCTGGCTATAAATGGGTAAAAATTTGTTGTTTATGAGTGAAGGTAAAATATGGATAAGAGGATCTTTGGAGTTAAACTTAATATGCCCAATATTAAATCTTTAAATGATACATTCACCTCCTTTTGTTGAAAGATACTATTTATCATGTGGGAGTCAGCTAGATAATGTAATTATTACTTTCTTACCTCTAGAATGGTAAGGAGTTTAATAATGATCAAGGTATTGAGAGTTTTTTTAACTTAACTCAAAAAGATATATAGAAAGAATTTAAGTAGCTATGTACTTGGGTTTTTTTAAGCCATGCAGCAAAACGTACTGAGAGGAAATAATATGGACATTATTTCTATTTAGGTACAATATAATGAAAACCAAAGCTGAAGCCATATGCAACAGTCAAGTTAGGAAATGAAGAAGCAAAGACTTCATATACAACTAGTTCAGTTCTTTTATTTGAATTAACTCTTTGTAGAGAGAAAATCTTCGTTAATGTAAAAAATGATGTTATTTAGCAGGATCATTTTTCAATTCATTGGTTTCTTTATGTGATTTGGTCAATCATATTGTCTGGAAAGGAAGTTTGCACTTTCTTCCTTCTGCTGCATGCATTAGCTTAGAAAATGAGTTTCCCCAAAAGATAAGTACAAAATTTTTCCCCAGCAACATAATGTAGATAATTGTTTTTTCAGCCATAATATCAAAACACTCCAAAGTAATCAACAAGCATTACATTGCAGTGCAATGAGATTTTAAAATTGAATGAATACTTGCCAGAGAATGAAACTTAAATAATATCAAAATAGGATACTTTGTGTAACAAGAAGGAAAGATATACTGAAAAATTCTGATTTGGATTAATTTAAATTGTTCTTGAGAGGAGAAAGGAAAACAAGACCCAGTCCAAATCCACAGCTAGATGCTGTTCTTGTGGCCATAAACACAGCATGACACATGTTCTGCCTTCAAGAAAACATCTTGTGCTGGGCTTTTCTCAGCAACAGAAATGAGTCTGCATATTTGTGTCCATACTCATCTCCAGGACTGTGTATCCATAGACAATATCACACTGTTTTGATTGATGCTTCCATCAAGATGATTTGGACTGCCATTTTGTGTTCCCATTCTTACCTAGAGAAATAATTGATTTCTTTTGTTACAGAGAAACACACAGAATAGAGTATGTCAATGATATAATCCTACTTGCACTGCAATCATATAACATCATGGATATGCTGGGTAATTTTGCAAAGATCTCCCAATTTACCTTATGGGGAGGTGACAGGGAAAGGGGGATGCAAAGCCTGCCAACAATTGAGAACTGCACAGTAGACACTGGGTTTCACAAACACAAAAGCAGAGGAGTCTGGCTCTTTAAGTCTTTACTTTGCCTGTGCAATTGGCCTAAGAAAAATCCTTCCCTAGAAATTAGCATGGTGCACTGGAGGTATGACTAAAGTGGCAGAGCACCTGCTTTGCAAGTGCAAAGTCCTGAGTTCAAACCCCAGTCCCACAAAAAAAAAAAAAGAAAAAAGAAAGAAAAAAATTGGCATGGCTTTTCCTCCTTCTCTCTAAGCCTTGGCTAACACCTCATTTCCCCACACAAGCAGTGCTTGAAATCCTAAAAAAGTAACCATTCTCATCTTTGCCTTATTATTTGTCATAGTCCACATCACCATTTTGCTCTTATATATTTATTTGCTTTTGTTTATCATCTGTTCCTCCTAAGCATCCTTGTCCCCCACACTACAATGCAGGTTTCATTACAGTAGAGACCTTGTTTATTTTATTGCTTGCTCATTGTATCATTTGCCAAATACATGAATAAATTCTTCATTTTCCTCTAAGTTTTACTAAGTCAGATTTCTTTCCTTGGAGTATTTTCTAAAGTTTCTGATTAGTTGGTTGATTAAAAACTTTGTTGTCTGAAAGTTGAATTCCACAGTCGACTGTGGAATTTATAAATTTATAAATTCCACAGTCGACTGTGGAATTTATAAATTCTACTAAGAATTTATTCTGATGTCACTACCACAACATCTATTTAGACATCAGAGGAGGAGAATGTAAACATGTAATAAACCATACAATAGAAAGTGGGAGCGAGGAACTGTAATGTTCCACATGACTGTGACTTGGGAGCAGTTTTGTATAAAAGGAAGCAGAGAAGAAGGCAGAATCTAGAGGAGGAAAAAAGATTCCTGTTGTTAAGAATAGGAAGTTCTTTTCTATTGCTGTCCACTTTTCACAGGCTAATTACAGATTTGTTTTCTTTGGATTTTATGAAATTCAAATATCTCCATAAAGGAAACATTAATTTATTCACTTCAAATTCCAGGATTCACATTACAAGTATTTCCTGACAAGAATTCACGCTAATATCTCATGAGTCAATCCATTGCATTTTACTAAGCAATATTGTTTTTCCATCATATTGAAGATGAAAGAGTTTAGCATTGATGAGAAAGCAATTTATTTGGCCTGCTTTATCTTAATAAACTAGAACACAAATAATCCAGATACCTCTACAATACTAATAATTTTCTGGTTGAATTAATCTCCCTTAAAACTGTTCTGTAGTACAAGTGGATTGCTCCACGGCACTTTGATTACTGATAACATCAATTTAAAAACTAGTGGCTGAAGTCTCCAAACACCTTTCCCACTTCTTTTCTTATACAAGAACCCTGGGATCTGCAGGCTCTGGCTGCCAGTGTTGGGGTCGCTGCTTGGGTCCATGCAGTTTAGTTACATGCCAGAAGCAATACTGAAAGCTTTTTCTTACCAGGCCAAGTTTGAATAAAGGAGGCTCTTAAAAGTAGCTATTTTTGGAAAGGTACAATGCTCTGTGACATTGGAAAATCCCATATCTTCTTTCCCAGTTAGAAGGCTCTGATGCTACCACCAAACTTTCTCTGCATTTAGATAAGATCATTTCATGTTCCCGGGAGATGTCCTTAAGAATATGAGACTAGTGGACTATTGTCTCAGTTTGCTATCTTCATGAGGAAAGCTCAGGGAGGCATTTTGACTCTTCTCAGGAGGTCTCAATAGAATCAAACCCCACTGAGCCTTAGCAAGCTACAGAATAGTCTTTTATATTGGCTGTTTTATTCTGTTTCCACTTTTTTCTTTATTTGACTAATATGAACCCTAAAATTCTGTAATTTAATTATAAGATTATAAATTGTGACTAATCAGTCTAATGATGACTTTGGACATTGCAAATTGTCCCCAACATAAGGAAAGGCAAGCTTCTCATAACCATGGTTATTCCAGAGGGCTTACAAATACCAAGGATAGCACCATGGAGGAATCTGGTTAGTCCCTTTCTTTCCTTGATCAATATTAGTACTGTCTTTGTCCTCTGATTGTCATCCCATATTATTATAAGAGGTCTACAAAAACTCCTAATATTATATCTACACTCAGTATACTTGGGAATAGCAAAAGCACATCTACTTACCAAAAGATAGAAAAAAATCCTTAGAATCTCTTCCAAAAGTCCTATATGGGGCACTTTCCCATCCAAGACAATCAAAGGCACAAAAAATAATAGGCCACAGTGACCAACACTAACTGGAATTTATCCCTCACTGTATGTGAAATCATCTTTCCCAGGACTTTGTAGTTACTGAACAAAGCCAGGGTTTTGTTGTTAAAAAGGAAAGGGGGAAATTAAGGTAGGCCAGACACATGTTGTATATGATATGCACAATTTTTAGTGAGGATGATTCGAAGAAGACCATGAATGCATTATTCAACACAACTTCAGCATAATCAGCCAAGCCCAGGCTAGGTATCCCTTAGCAATGTGATCTACTAATTATTATTTGTGAGCTGCAGAAACAGAGAATGGTTGGCACAATACTTTTGATATTAAAACATAATAGAATGACCAGACATAAACTCAAAATTAGTACCTGAGTTAGAGTTTGAAGGAGAAAAGCATATAATCAGCAATAGCAGTGCAATCAGCTTTGTTTTGTGCTATTGGCTTTAGCAAGTATGTTTGATATCACCTGCATCTGCAACTCATATCATCAGTCCCACACAGTATTAAAGAAATATGTTTATAAACATCTCTATACAGCTGGTTTGCACAAGTTTGCATCCATACCACACAGTATACATCTGAGCTATTCAGAGCTGGCAATGCATGTATGGATTTTGGTATATATTGCTTTATGTTTAAAAATATGTTGTATTAGCCAAAAATTATTTCCTCTTATTTTTGGCAGTACTAGGGTTTGAACTCAAGGCCTTGTACTTGCTAAGCAAGAGGTCTATCTCTTGATTTAGTTTATTTTTCAGATAGGTTTTAGGCTTTTTTTCCCCAGAGCCAGCCTCAGACTGTGATCCTCCAATTTTCATCTTCTAACTAACAGGTTTCTAGGTGTGTGACACCATACCTAGTTTGTTTTCTGAGCCAGGATCTTGCTAATCTTTGCCTAGGCTGGCCTTAGACCTTGATCCTGATCCATATCTGCCTCCCATGTAGGTGGGGTTATTGGAGTGAGCCACCATGCTTGACCAAAATACATTTTAATTTGATGGATGGGCTATCTACTGGAGCAAAACTGTGAGAAAAACCAGTAAATTAAGAAAATTCCAGTTGAAAGGAATAATCCTTCCTTAATTTTTCTTAGACAAATTTTTCCCTTTGAAGCTTTTCTTTACTAAATTTAATTGATCTGTATAGCTTAAAATTTTGATTTTCATGATTTTTAATTTATATATAAAAATATTAAGATAATTTCACATGTAATAATCACCTTTTATCTATAATTGGACTTAAAATCTGTAAAATATTTGAAAAATACTATAAAGTATTTGAAAATCTGAAAGTATTTGAAACTTCATTTTCAAAATGTTAAAAACAGTCCTTAAACCTATTGCATGGGGCTGCATTTGTGAAAAACTAATACACCTATTTTTACTTTTCTTATTTAGAAAGCAAAAGTATCAGATTGTGTATGTAAGAACTTTTATCAAACCTGCAAATGATTTTTGTGTCCTTCCAACTTCGTGTATTTGTGCTTCTTCAGTCAGTCAAATTAGAAATGATGTCTGTTTGGTGAAAAGAATCACCTTCCCAAAGATAAACTGGTCTTTGATTTAAGGTGAATTAGATCCTAATTTCTTTCGTCAACAAATTTCAAGCCAAACATCATGAATGTGGACAGCCTTAAATTCCTTTAAAAATAACAATTACCCTAAAAGATTTATCTGAATAATAGACCTGATACATCGAATAATTAAATCATGAATGCAACCACTAATTTCCATAACCATGACAGGAAAAAAATCTTGTTAACGTAAGGGTAGCCAGAAAAACAAAATCATGAAAAATAGCCATAATCTAATTTCTCTCTCTTTTGGTTGAGTTTCTTTGATACTAGGAAATAATTTAAAATATGAAACAGTTTTTCAGCTTTTATAAATAGATACATGCTAAACTTCAGAAAAGGCCTAAAGATACCAATTTGCTTAAACATAATCTATCAGTTTATGGAATACTTGGGTTGAAATCATCTTATTAGTGTTTCAAAGTCCTTTAATTTAGAGGGTAGATTTACACATCTCAGAAGTGACAGATCTGAGACTCAAACCTCATGTTCCGAATGTAACCCAAGACTGGTATTCAGTGCACTGTCTTAAAATATGGATGCAAATAACATCATTGATCTATAAGATATTAACAGGTGTTTTACAAGAAAGGGATTCCTAAATAACTAAGTAACACTGAAAGGTCTGTGTCAACAGTAACCATGTTTTGTTTTGCTTTGTTTTTAGTAGATAGCAGTTATAGAACCTCAATTTGTTCCTATAGATGGGATATTCTTGTTTTCCATGTATACATTAGATCACATTGTTTCATAAAATTCACTAAACTTCATGGTTCTTGCTTTATTTTGTTGTTTGTTTAGTGGTGGTTTTTTTGTTTAGTTCATTGGTTTATTTTGGATTGTTTGAGGATCAAAACACTCAACATGGTAGTATTCCATGGAATAATAGAAAATAGTATTTGTGAGGGGAGGGCAAAATGGTGGGTTGTTGACACCCCTAAACCCCAGCAGCAACTAACTACTCTGAAGAAAGAAGACACTGGGAATCCCAAAAAAACACCCACAATTTCCCATGACCAGCAAGAAACAAAGTTCTCTTTGAAGCCACAGAGAAATAACAAACTAAAGTGTAAAACAGCTTGCAGGTCAAGACTCCCAATCCTCTGTCTCTGAAGCCTCCATGCAGTTCCTCTCCTCCCCACTCCATATAAGTCCCACTTTCCAGCTCACAAAGGGACTCTGAGCTCCCTGCTCCCCCTGCTAACGTGACCTACTACCCCTCACCCTGAAACACCAAGGAAATTCAGGTCCCTGCACAAGCAGGCAGACATGGGGCCCCAAGAACCCCAGAAGGCACCCATCCACTGGCTTTGGTCTCCCCTGGCTGCAGTGGCTGCTTCACTCAGCCACTTCACAAGCAGTGTCTTCACAAGCAGGCAGACACTGGCCACCAGAAGGCACAAACCCGCTGGCTTTGCTCTTCTATGGCTGCAGCAGCTGTTCTACTCAGCTCCTGGAAACCTACACCCTGGCACAAGCCTGCAGGACCCCCACCCTGCAGGCACCTGGAGGCACAAGCTTGCCAGCTTTGCTATCCCACAGGCACTGTCAACTTGCTACTCAGAGCCAGGAACCTGCTGCCACATGTGTAAGTGGAACCCAGCCTCCATGCTTTGCCACTTTGCTGGCACCAGGAGGCTTGCCTCCCTACGGTGCACAGAGGCCCAACACTCTCCACCACATCTGACAATGAGAGAGCTCCTGCCCCACCTGTCAGGGAGTGGGAACACAGCTCCTCCACTGAGCGAGAACCTGCCACTCTGGGGGCACTCCCACAATGCCTACCCACAGAAGAGCTCCTGCTCCCCCATCAGAATACCAGCTACCCCGCTGAGGGGACGAAAGCAGTAATGAGAACCTTGTCCTGGCACACAGTATAAGGTCTCCGGCATGCTTCTCTCTGAGGAAAACTGCTAGAACTTCAGGAGAAAAAGCTCAAAACCCCAACTGCAGGGGCACAAGGGATTGACACCCTGAACCAAAAACAACTCCAGATGCATAAATCCCAATGCAGAATGAAACAGCAAGACAACTGCTCCCCCTCAAAAGCCAACTCTACCAAGGATTTAAACAACTGCATAGAGAAAGAAATATCGAATATTAAATTCCAAAAAAATAATAGTAAGAAGTATTAACAAGCTCAAGGAAGAAACACAAAAACTAGCTTCTGATCTCAAAGAGGATGTGAGTAAAAGAGCCCAGTGAGAATACAGCCAGGCACTAGTGGCTCATGCCTGTAATCCTAGCTACTCAGGAGGCAGAGGTCAGGAGAATTGTGGTTTGAAGCCACAAGATCCTATCTTGAAAAAACCCATCACAAAAGTAGGGTTGGTGGAGTGTCTCAAGGTGTTGGCCCTGAGTTCAAAACCCAGAACCACAAAAAAAACAAGCAAACAGATGAGTGAAATTTAGAAGACTATACAGATTATGAAAGAGGAAATCATAAAGATGCAGAAACCATGAAAAAAGACCAAACAGTAAAAGATCACGAAAACATACTAAGAAATTATGAATGGAACATGCAAGATATTTGGGATACCATGAAAAAACCAAACCTATGACTCATAGGTATAGAAGAAGGAGGAGAAATACAAACTAAAAGCATAGACAACCTATTCAATAGAATAATAGCTATAATGTTTCCTAACCCTAAGAAAGAGAAAGTCATCCAGGTCCACGAAGCTTACAGAGCACCAAACCATCAGACCAAAAAAGAAACACCTCCAGACATATCATAATCAAAACACTCAACACACAGAACAAAGAAAGAATACTGAAAACTGCAGAAGAGAAAAGACAGGTCACATATAAGGGTGAACCCATTAGAATAACAGCAGATTTCTTAACACATATTCTAAATGCAAGAAGTCATGGAAAGACATAGTTCAGGCCTTGAAAGAAAGCACCTGTCAACCTAGACTAGTCTATCCAGCAAAACTATCCTCCCTAATTGAAGGAGAAATTGAAACCTTCCACAAGTGAAACTAAAGGAATTTACAACTGCCAAGCCAGCACTGAAGAAAATTCTTAAAGAAATTTTACACACAGAAGAATAAATTAGAGTGAGACAGGAAGATTAAAAAAGAATAAACCATTTTGACCAAGCAACCCAGTAAACAAGGCATAGGTAAACAACAGGGTAATAAAAATGACTGGAAGCAATGCACACCTCTCAATATTAACACTGAATGTAAATGGCCTCAATGCCCCAGTAAAAGACATAGAATAGCAAACCAGGTTAAAAAACAAGACCCAACCATATGTTGCTGACAAGAGACTCATCTCATTGAAAGAAACACTGGCTTAGAGTCAAAGGGTAGACAAAGATTTTCTAAGCAAATGGATCCCGTAAACAGACAAGAGTAGCTATACTCATATCTGACAAAGTAGACTTCAGACTAAAATCAAAATCATCATGAGGAAATATCAATTTTTAACATATATGCACCAAACATAGGGGCACTCAAAAAGAGAAAATGAAGGTCACTTTATGTTAAAGAAACAATTCATCATGAGGAAATATCAATTTTTAACATATATGCACCAAACATAGGGGCACTCATCTACATTAAAAAAAAACTAATGGACATAAGAGCACAGATAGACCTTAACCCAGTAATAGTGGGAAAGCTGAATACCCCACCGTTCACCAATAGATAGGTCATCCAGGGAAAAGATCAACAAAGAAACTTCAGAGCCACTTCACACATTAGACCAAATGGACTTATCAGATATCTACAGAGTATTTCACCCAACAGCCAAGCAATACTCACTTTTTTCTGCATCTCATAGAAGTTTTTCCAAAATAGATCATGTTTGTTTAGGACAAAAAGGAAAATCTCAAAAAATTTAAGAAAATTGAAATAACCCCCTGTGTCATATTAGATCACAACAGAATAAAACTAGACCTCAAAAACAAAAAAAACCACAGAAAATATTCAAACGCATGGAGACCAAACAACACACTGCTGAAAGACCAGTATGTGACCTAAGGAATAAGGTCCTTATCCCTCTGAAGAAATCAAGAAGGTCCTAGAAACTAACATAAATGAAAACACAACCTAACAGAATCTGTGGGACACAGCAATGAATGTGTTAAGGAGAAAGTTTATAGCTATTAAGTGCCTACATTACAAAAACAGAGACTTCTCAACTAAACAACTTATTAATGCACCTCATGCTCCTAGAAAAACAAGAACAAACCCAACCCAAAACCAGTAGATGGAGAGAAATAATAAATATCAGGGCTGAGATCAATGAGATCAAGACAAAAAAAAAAAACTATACAAAGAATCGATGAAACCAAATGTTGTTTCTTTAAAAAGATTAACAGATTAACAAACCCTTAGTCAACATGACAGAAATGGAGAAGGGAAAAGACTAAATTAAAAAAATCAAAAGTGAAAAAGTGGACATAACCACAAATAATAACAAAATCCAGAGGATTATTAGAGAGTACTTTGGAAATGGATATTCAAGTAAACTAGAAAATCTAGATGAAATGGATTAATTTCTAGATACATATAACCAACCAAAACTGAACCAAGAAGATACTGACCACCTAACTTGACCTATTTCAAGCAATGAAATTGAAGTAGTAATAAAAAGCCTCCCTACAAAGACAACCCCAGGACTTGGTGGATTCATGGCCAAATTTTACCAATCCTTTAAAGAAGAACTAATACCAATACTCCTCAAACTTTTCCAGGATATAGAAAGGGAAGGAACACTACCAACTTCCTTCTATCAAGCCATCATTACAGGCATTCCAAAACTCAATGAAGATGCAACCAAGAAAGAGAATTATAGATTAATAACTTTAATGAATATAGACACAAAGATTCCCAACAAAATTCTGGAAAGCATAATTCAACAACACATCAACAAGATCATATACCATGACCAAGTCAGTTTTATTCCAGGAATGCAAGGATGGTCTAACATATATAAATCTATAAATATAATGCAGTACATAAACAGAAGCAAGGACAAAAACCACATGATCCTCTCAATAGATGCAGAAAAAGCCTTTGACACAATCCAACACCCTTTCATGATAAAAGCTCTGAAGAAACTAGGAATAGAAGGAATGTTCTGCAATGTTATAAAGGCTCTATATGACCAACCTATAGCCAACATTATGCTAAATGGAGGACAACTAAAACCATTCTTGATAAAGTCAGGGCTTCCTGCTTTCCCCACTCCTAAATTCAATATATTTTTGGAATTCCTAGCCAGAGAAATAAGGTAAGGAAACAAAATAAAAAGGATTCAAATAGGGAAGGAAGAAGTCAAACTATCCCTATTTGCAGATGAGAAGATCTTATACTTAAAAGACACTAAAACTATACCAAAGAACTGTTAGAAATTATAAACTCTCTTGGCAAAGTAGAAGAGATCATAATTAACATATAGAAGTAGCCTTCATATGTACCAAAAATGAACACATTGAGAAAGAAATTAGGGAAACAATCACAGTCAGATGCCAAGTTCTACCACAGTGGATGCCAAATTTCTACCATTTGATTCACAGTCTCGGTGCCAACTAAATCAGCTTATTTTTTAGTAGCACTCCCAGTAAACCCACTAACACATTTGTTAAAAACTTAGTGGCCAGGGCCAGGCAATTCCTATAATCACAGCTTCTCAGACTGCAAGGACAGAAGGATTTAGGTTGAGTGCAAGGACAGCCCCAGAAAAGTAAGCAGAATCCCTCTTAAAACAAGCCACATGTAGAGCACAGGAGGTGAAGGTAGCAGGATCATGGTCAGAGACCAGCCTGGGCAAAAGTGCAATACTCTATCTGAAAACCCCAAACTAAAACAGAAGGACTGGGGGTGTGACTCAAGTGGTGTAGTGTTTGCCTAGAAGGTCCTGAGTTCAATCCCTCCATACCGCCAAAACCAAATCCTTATTGGTCAGAACTCCAATAAAGTAGAATCCAAAATAAATAAAATTTAGGTTCTGAAATTAAGGATGAGAGCAAGGAGGTACAGGCAAGCATTCAGCAGTTTTTCTTATTTACTTCTACTTTTTCTTATTTCCTCCCACTCCTCATTATTCAGCACAGTTAATACTTATCATTATATCCTCTACCTGCACAGATGTTATCTATTTTGATATCATTGACTATCATTCTCTTTTCCTTTCACTGTGAGTTGTGTTCAATTATTTGTACATTTTCATTTTTTGAGCTTAACTGAGGTAGCTAGAGGGTGGTAAGGAAGACGAACAAAATTTACTATATATGTCAGGAACCATATTAATTGTTCTATGTGTAGCATCATATTTATTGGTCATAATTAATGTAAAAGCATTTTAGTTCCCATTTATAGTTGAGAAAATAACAAAATGCAGGCAGAATAATGTCATTTTTAACAGGTTTAAGTTGGCAAAGAGGTGCCTGTATTGTTCCCAACTTGACTGGTTCCCAAATGTTTTTCCATCCAGTGACCCTACAGCAACATCTTCCATCTTTGTTTAAGTTGTTACTTCCCCTGGGAAATTATGCATTCATTCATTGATTGATTGACTGAAAGAAAATGCCTCTTAAAAAGAAAACAATGTAGGGACTGCAGGAGGTGGAAAAAATGCATTCCAAGCAAGGGTTTGGGAAACAAAATTACTCTTTTCTGTAATGCGAAGTGAAAAACCCAGAACTTGAAGATTTGGAGCCAGACTAACAAAAACTGACTTCTTCGCAGCTCCAGAGCAGGGTTCTATGGATTCCAGGGGCTTCTTGAGTGTGTTTTAAGAATTCAAATTTCTCTAATCTTAAAAATAAATGAATTATTGACTGGAGCCGAAAAGAGACAACTCTTAGTAAGTGTGCTTTCATGTCTTTTGGTGGTGGTGTATGAACTTGGGGAATTCTGACAATGGTAGAAAGCACGAAGTACAGACAGTCACCAAATTGCAGTATCTCCACTTCAGATTTTTTTGACCTTTTGAGTATACAAAAGTGGTAGGCATTCAGTAGAAACTGTATTTTTTTAATTTTATTATTCATATGTGCATACAAGGCTTGGGTCATTTCTCTCCCTCTCCCCCCACCCCTCAATACCCAGCAGAAACTCTTTTTCCCTTATTTCTAATTTTGTTGTAGAGAGAGTATAAGCAATAATAGGAAGGAACAAGGGTTTTTGCTGGTTGAGATAAGGATAGCTATACAGGGAGTTGACTCACATTAATTTCCTGTACATGTGTGTTACCTTCTAGGTTAATTCTTTTTGATCTAACCTTTTCTCTAGTTCCTGGTCCCCTTTTCCTATTGGCTTCAGTTGCTTTTAAGGTATCTGCTTTAGTTTCTCTGCGTTAAGGGCAACAAATGCTAGCTAATTTTTTAGGTGTCTTATCTATCCTCACCCCTCCCTTGTGTGCTCTCACTTTTATCATGTGCTCAAAGTCCAATCCCATTGTTGTGTTTGCCCTTGATCTAATGTCCACATATGAGGGAGAACATATGATTTTTGGTCTTTTGGGCCAGGCTAACCTCACTCAGAATGATGTTCTCCAATTCCATCCATTTACCAGCGAATGATAACATTTCATTCTTCTTCATGGCTGCATAAAATTCCATTGTGTATAGATACCACATTTTCTTAATCCATTCGTCAGTGGTGGGGCATCTTGGCTGTTTCCATAACTTGGCTATTGTGAATAGTGCTGCAATAAACATGGGTGTGCAGGTGCCTCTGGAGTAACTTATGTCACAGTCTTTTGGGTATATCCCCAAGAGTGGTATTGCTGGATCAAATGGTAGATCAATGTTTAAAAACTGTATTTTTAATTTGGACATTTTTGTGTCTGGTGACATATAGTATGATGCTCTGTTTTATGCTGGGCAGTTGCAATCCACAGTTCCTGGTCAGCCACAGGATCATGAGGCTACACAAGTGATATGGGCCGTGAACTGTGTTGCTAAGCTAGGGTGTTCTTTAGGTTAGGTATATTAAATGTGTTAATTTATGGTACTTTCAATGTACAATGAGCTTGCCAGGATGTAACCCTTTATAAGTCAATAAGCAACTTTCATATTACAAACAACAAATAACAAAATTATATGGATCCTATGGAGAAAAAAGGAAAAATGGTGGACTTGACAGGGAGCCATTTTTAATAGATATAATCATAGATACAGTTTCTCTGGGCATTACTAAAGCCTCTGTTCCACTTTTAAAATATGCAGACTTCAGAAGTAATGTGTGGTCTTGCAAATATTTTTGAGTAAGAAGGCACATGGGATGTGCTTTCAGCATTCTGATGAGTTTTTAACTCGAGCAAACCTGAAGTAACAGGTCAATTGTAGGAAACAGTGGAAAAACACACCTGTCCATTCACATGTGTGTACATAGGCAAATATACACACACACACACATGTGCACACATATACACAACTCTTTTTTTCTCCTATTTAAAAGAATTTTGCTCTCTTTGTCCCACTTCCCTGGGGACAAGAAGATGAATGAAGATGGCAAAGATGAAGCATTGTCCATTTCCATTCTCTCCTCGATGTCTAACTGAGCTCTTTCAGAGGAGGTTGGAAAAAAGAGAAGTTGGGCCAAAAGTAGTCAGGTCACTATCTTTGGAATCTAATGCTTATCTTTTTTTAATCTAGATGATTGACACTTTTTTTTATTTATAGTACTTTATTAGCATATTCGCTGTCCATATTAATGGGGTTCAGGGTGATAATTAGATATACACAGCGTGCTGTGATCAAATCTAACCTATCTTTTTCCACCCACAACAACACACCCTTCTCAATCTCTAGTAATCACTATTCTACTTTCAGGTGGCTTTGTTTTGGGGTTTTTGTTTGTTTGTTTCTACACCTGAGAGAAAACATGTAGTACTTGTGTGTCTATGTCTGGATTATTTCACTTGACAAAATACCTTATGATTCCACACATTTTGTTGCAAAAGAAAAGATTTCATTCTTATTGATGACAGAATAACAAACATCCCATGTGTACATTTACATTTTCTTTATACATTCATCTGTAAATGGGCATCAGGGCATATCTTGAATCTTATGAACTGTGCCACAATAAACATGGGTGTGCAGGTGTCTCTATGGTGTGCTGATTCCATTTTCTTTGTATATATACCCAGAAGTAGGGTAGCTGAATCATATGGTAGATCTAATTTTACGTTTCTGAGGAACCTCCACACTATTCTCCATAATGGCTGTACTGAATTACACTTCCACTAATGGTGTATATCCTAGCCAGAATTTGCCACATTGGTGTTACTTTTTGATAGCAAACATTCTAACAGGTGACGTGGTATCTCATTATAGTTTTGATTTGCATTTCCCTGAAGGCTATTGACATTAACCAGTTGTTCAAAAATGTGTTGGCCATTTGTGTATCTTCTTTTGAGAACTGTGTACTGCTCAGAACATTTGGCCACTTGTAATTGAAATACTTGTTTTTCTATTATTAAGTTTTTGAGTTCCTTGTATCTTTTGATATTAAACCTATGTCAGATGAAAAGCTGGCAAGTATTTTCTCCCGCTCTGTGTCTCTTCATATGATGATTGCTTCCATGCCTCTGCAGAAGCTTTCTAGTTTGATGCAATCCCTTTGGTCAATTATTGCTTTTGCTTCTTGTGTATTTGGGGTCCTATCCAGAAAAAAACATGGACTATGCCAATTCCTTGAAGTATTTCCCCTATGATTTCTTCTAGCAGTTTCAGAATTTCAGGTCTTAGGTATTTGATTTCTTTTGAGTTGATTTTTCTAGAGTGAGAGATAGGGGTCAGGATCCAATTACATAGTGATTGCCAGTTTCCAAGTAACATTTATTGAAGAGGGTGTCCTTTCTCCAGTGTTTGGATAGGAGTCTGTGTTGAGAATCAATTGGCTGTAAATGCATGATTTATCTCTGGGATCTCTGTTCTGTTCCATTGGTCATTGAGTCTGTTTTTAACCAATGATTTGCTGTAACAGTTACTAAGGCTCTGTACTATGCCTTGAAGTCAGGAATTATGATGCCACCAGCTTTTTCTTTTTTGTTCAAGATTTCTTTGAATGTTTGGAGTTTTTTGTGCTTCCATATGAATTTTAGATTGCTTTTTTCTAGTTTTGTGAAGAATATCATTGGTATTTTCTTGCATTTAATCTATACATTGCTTTTGATATTATGAACAATACAATAATATTAATTCTTCCAATCCATGAACACAAGAGAACCTGCCTTCTAGTGTGTGCTTTCCTTAACATTATACTTTTAAAATTCTAATTCTTCAAGAACTAACTGTATTACTAAATGTACTTAGTTGGTTATTTTGATATTTTCTGAGTAATTTCAAATCATCATCTCACCATTCTTTATTATTTCTTTGAGAATTTCACCTATGTCTCTTGCCTACTCAGTTTTCATTTGGTTTGGGAACTCCATAAATAATTAAATAATTAAAAATTTTATGCAAGTATTTAAGGATAATTTTTTGGACGAATCTGTATTTAAATCACTTCTCTAACTGAAATAGAAGAATAGGGAAGGAAAACTGCATTCTGCACTTGTCTCACAATACCATGCAAGCAAATAATAAAAGGAAGCAGAAAAGAATATTAGCCATAGTAATTTACTAAATGACTTCTCCTTTCATTGCATGGGACCTGGCAAGTGCTGTGTGTGGAAGTATAATACATATTAAGACTAAGAAGAACAGAACATTTAAGTTAACTATTTTTAATCCATAGGAATAAGTATGTTTTCTTTCCAGAGTGGGTAAAGTAAATTTAATCCTTAAACAGTTTTCTTCAAGATATGGTCATTACTCTTATTGTCAGCAGGAAGATAATTTACTCCTAGGAGACCATTAATCCTCACATATGACCTGGGAAAATGAATGGCACATCCACACTCTACAATGCTGTTTGCCCCTCTCAGTCCTGCAGTTCTTCAGCCACAACCATTTGCAGACCCATTGCTAGAAAGGATGCAAAGCAAATGGCAATACAAATCCTGTTTCTATTTCCTTGTAACAAGGGAAAGCTAAGCAGCTTTTTTGGAAAACAGAAATCTTGTGGTGGGTCTAGAGCTAATTGCAAGTATGAAGGAATAGAAAGTACGTCACATTTCCCTTAATCAAACGAGTTTCTTTCGAATTGTTATGGATGAAGTGGACACATAGTTCATTTACTGGAGAATTAGTGACATTGAATCTCAACTAGATCCTGGTAAATGAAAGAATAGCTTATTATAGAACATAGAAACAAGCAGAGGATTTTGCATTACTCAAAGTACGCACACAGGTAATAAGGGTAAAGTTTGTGGGTTAAGAGAAAGAATTTGCCAAATATGTACTTGTCCTTTATTGCTATCCTTAAGTCTAAATCCCATTCTTTGAAGTTAAGATTACTGAGGATTTGTGGAAAAATCCTGAAAAAGGTTTTGTATATTTGTATACAACAATGGATCTTGGATTTTTCTTCTCCTGAGGTGGGTCTCACTTCAAAGTCTTGATTCTTTCAAGTAGGGGAATGATTCCTTGTAGACTTTTAAAAATTCAAGAAAAAGTTATTTGGTCACTAACAAATAAGAAACTAGTGAATTATGTCTTGATTCATTGTAGCTGACTGCATAAAGTATAGAAAACTTTTTCACTCTTGGGGAAAAGTCACAAAATGATCTTGGAATCCTACACAAACCCAAACAGATATTTACTAAAGTTGGTTGGGGTGGGGGAAGAAAATTCCTACCAAAGAACAAACACAGATAGATACAAGTCTGAGTTTGGCAGTTGAAGGTGAAAGGACAGGAGCACCAAAAAAATCCCCAGCTCTGAAGAACCAGACCAAAATCCTGAAACTGAAGCTAGATTAGGATAATAGAAAATCCTGCCACCATCATCACCTGTCTAGCACCAAGTCACAGACATCACACATCTACAGTGGAGGGGATCAAGAATGTGGAGAGAGACCTTCTTCCTCTGTGGAGCATGTAGATAGCTGAAGGCTGAACATTGAACATGACCTTGGGAAATCCTTCCAGTAACCCAGCTCCTTCTTCAAATCAAGGCAACAGAAGCTGAATGCTGAATAAATTCATACTCTCTTGGGCACTAAAATTTATGGTAGCACCAATAATATCCAAATGCAGCTCAACTTCTGACTAAGTTGACTTGATCTCCCATAATAGCTGTCTACAGAAGAAATGGACACATCGTATGTATAAATACTATTTACCTTCATTTCTGTTTCCTATGCATGAAATGCAGCATTCTTTCAAATTTATGAGACATCCATAAAGAAAATAAACAATTATCAAGAGGTAAAACAATAACAGAGCTAGATTCAGAAATGACCCAGTTATTGAAAATCTCAAAGAAGGAATTTATGTTAAAGGATCTCAGGAAGCTGGTGGCTCATGCTTGTAATCCTATCTACCTGGGAAGCTTAGAGCACAAGGATTGAGGTTTGAGGCCACTGTAGGCAAATAGTTTGTGAGATTCCATCTCAATAGCAAAAAGTTGGGTATGGTGGTATGCACCTGTCATTTCAGTGACAGCACAAAGTATAAAATAGAAGGATCTGGGCAAAAAGTGAGACCGTATCTCCAAAATAACCAGAGCAAAAAGAGCTGGGGCTAGATGCAAGTGGTTGAGCATCTGCTTAGTAAATGTGATACCCTGAATACCACTCTTGGGGATATACCCAAAAGACTGTGACACAGGTTACTCCAGAGGCACCTGCACACCCATGTTTATTGTGGCACTATTCACAATAGCCAAGTTATGGAAACAGCCAAGATGCCCCACTACTGACGAATGGATTAAGAAAATGTGGTATCTATACACAATGGAATTTTATGCAGCCATGAAGAAGAACGAAATGTTATCATTCGCTGGTAAATGGATGGAATTGGAGAACATCATTCTGAGTGAGGTTAGCCTGGCCCAAAAGACCAAAAATCGTATGTTCGTCCTCATATGTGGACATTAGATCAAGGGCAAACACAACAATGGGATTGGACTTTGAGCACATGATAAAAGTGAGAGCACACAAGGGAGGGGTGAGGATAGATAAGACACCTAAAAAATTAGCTAGCATTTGTTGCCCTTAACGCAGAGAAACTAAGCAGATACCTTAAAAGCAACTGAGGCCAATAGGAGAAGGGGATCAGGAACTAGAGAAAAGGTTAGTTCAAGAAGAATTAACCTAGAAGGTAACACACATGTACAGGAAATTAATGTGAGTCAACTCCCTGTATAGCTATCCTTATCTCAACCAGCAAAAACCCTTGTTCCTTCCTGTTATTGCTTATACTCTCTCTCCAACAAAATTAGAGATAAGGGCAAAATAGTTTCTGCCCAGGTATCGAAGGGGTGAAGGAGGAGGGGGAGGGAGTGGAGTGGATGGACAGGGAGGGGGTAGGGGCAGGGAGGAGAAATGACCCAAGCATTGTATGCACATATGAATAATAAAACAATAAAAATTAAAAAAAAAAGACCCTGAGTTCAAACCCCAGCAAAAAAAAGAAGAAAAAGACAGTAAGAACAAGAGCCACCCTTTATGTTGGTATATTCTGTCTTCAGGAAAGAAGAGGCAAGGGCCAAGTAACTGGGTTTAGAGTTGACTAGTTTGAATGGTATCAGTGTGCTCTGGGGCTTTAAGGTTTCAAAAGGTCCTTATGATCTTAAAAGTCCAGCTTACCATGTAAAGAATAATAGAGCTTGCTTTATAAGTAGCATGGTTTTCTATAAGATGAAATTTTACCTTCTACCATATTTTTGGAAGAAATAAAAAATTCAGAGAAATAAAAAATCTGTCCAAGGTCATAAATAGGATTACTAAGTCCCCTGCATCTGCAGATTCCACCAACCTAGGATGTAAAATATTTGAAAACAGAAGTTACACTGCTGCTGATGCATACTTGTAGTTAGGCTAACAATGGTTGTATCTGTATTAAACAAGCACAAACTTTTGGACTGGAGGTATGACTCAAATGATAGAGCATCTGCCTAGAAAGTGTTAGGACTTGAATTCAAAACCTCCCCATAAAAGCCAATAACACAGGCAACAAAAATCAAAACATAAAGACTTCTTCTTATTCTCATCATTCCCTAAACAATACAGCATAACAACTATTTACATAGCATTAATGTTATATTAGGTATTATAAGTAATCTAGAGATTATTTAAGGCATACTGGAGGGTATGTATAAGGAACATGTAAATTCCATACCATTGCATTTAAGGGGCTTGAGCTTCTAGAGATTTTAGCATTCAAAGGGGTTTTGGAACCAACTGTATAACAAAACCCGTTATTGTAATATCCATTTCTTAAGGCTATTAAGTAAGAATCCCAAGAAAAAAAAAGTAAGAGATATCAACATGTCCTGATTTTAATACAATTAGGAGAACACAAGGAAAATGCAAGAGCTAATAAGTAGCAAAGAAATTTACATTGATTCAGGCTATAAATATTTGGGAGCAAAGGGTTTGAGCACTTTATCTAGAAAAAAATAAGCACAATATTTGGAGGACATTACTAAATGCATCACAGTAAATATGGCCCTTTTCTTTGTTCAAAACATTAACCTGGCCAAATTCAAAGACATAAAGGAAGACTGCTGATATCTTGAAGTCAGTTAGGAAAGGAATTAGAGAAGTAAGAAAGACATTTCTAAACTTTCACCATTTACACAGTCCTTTATCTCCCCTAACTCTACTGCATGATGGAGTAGCAGGAGCCCTGCTTCTCAATATCAACAAACCAAAGTGTCATTCTGGAGTTTTCTGCCATGGCAAACAGAGAAAGATAAAAAAAAGAATCAAAAACAGAAGATAAAATTAATATTTGTCTCAAACGATATGGCTCTACCTGGAAAATTTAATTAAACAATTCAGAGACTACAATTACTAATAAGATACTTCAATAAGAAGAGTGATTAAACAATAAAATATTGTTTCTGTGAGCCAATAATATTCAGTTAGAAACTAGAAGGCAGTTTAAAATAGTACAGTGAAATGGCATGTATGCTTATTTTAAACATATAAAACCACTATTCACTATGAAATGTATAACATAAATTGATAAATACTGGATGAGAAAAGAGACCTCACCTAGTGAAGACAGGAATCCAGGTGAAGAGGTTGTACTACATTAAATCTGTAATGTACTTTTTAAAAATAAATCTTAAAGCAATATGGCAACATATGTTACATCTGGGCAAACAAGTATCTTACTTTGTTGTATATCTGAAATATTTTGTAATTAGAAACAAATAACATGAAAATGAACACTCCATTAATAATGGGAACAAATATAAAATATAGTGAAAGGAATAGGAGGTCTCAGCGGGCCCCAACCCCCTTGTTGGAGAAACCAGTACCAAACGTCCCATGTAGATAAGATAAGCAATGCGGCAGGGCTCAGTTAGGGCATATAGAATGTGGGGAATGTGAGCGGGGGGTACATACAAGATGTGAAGTACGTGCAAGATGTGAGGTGCGCGCAAGATGTGCTGTGCCTGCTTGCCCAATGTTGATAACGAAAATATGCATGCCACCGCGGTCTATATAAGATTTCCCCTAAAGAGGCTCAGGGTCGTGTTTTCCTAACCGGTCCTGCGTGTCCGTGTGGGAGCTCGACCCTGGCTAGCCAGCCCAATAAACTCTGCTTTCTTGATTGCATTCACGCCTGGCTCTCTGTCTCTCGGGGGAATAGGATTCCGGGTCCTAACAATAGCAATAGACAACAGAAATCATAATAAAACTTTGAAGAATACTGAATTTAGAGATATAACACAAGCCCAATGTAAACATCAACCATATTTTAGCAAATATAAGACAAAGTAGCTCTAAGTTTTTCTAATAGCATAAGTCTGTGAAAATTGCCAATGAATTTTTTGACTCACACTCCCAGACATGAATCCATTTTGTAGAAGAATACTTAAAGAATATGAAACTAGTGTATGAATAGTGTTTTCTAATCAACAAAACATAAAATTCAGAAACGTCTTTGGGTATTTAAAATTTTTGTAGGTTAAAGTAATGATGTATTTCAAAACAGTAATGCAAAGATAAATTATTCAACAAATGCTGATATCATATTTTTATTGAAGGTAGAACAGTATGATTCTGAATAATAATCTTACAATATAAAATACAGATGAATTAAGATTTAATTTCTATAAAATAGTGACAGAACTTAATTACAAGACAATAAACATAAATATCTAATTTCATGATGCAATATATTTGAAAAGTAAATATTTAATATTAGTAATACATTAATTGAAAAATATGGATGATAGAAAAACTGATAAAATGACTGTCCTCATTAACCTGGAAAAGGACTTATGTATACAAATCATCAAGAAGAAAATCCAATAAGCCAACAAAATTCATGCATGACTATTAAAATATATGATCTAGCAAATAAAATCAAATTAGTACAAAATTGAAATGAAGTTTTGCAATATCAAAATGGCATCGTTTTAGTGTAAATCTTCCATTTGTTAAACCAGGGATATAAAGTGTCCTCTTATATTTTAATGAAAAGAGTGTAAATTGGTTCTGCCTTTCAACAAAGCAAATTGAGAGAATATATCAAACACAGTAATGCTCACACCTCTTGACCTTGTAATTCCACATCTAAATTTATGCTAATGAAATCTAGTCAAAGATGTTTGCCAGGCTTTATGAATGATGAAATTTATTGTATGCTACTTATAACAAATAGGAGAACAACTCAGTACTAAAGGATCAGTTAGAGTACTCATATACTAATGCCATGGATGATTGCTATAATATAAATTAGATTTTTTTGCTTTTACAGAATAATACATATTTCAGGGAAATGTTTATGATATTAATTTCTTTAGTTAACATACATATAAGGAAAATATACAAAATAACAATGCCTATTTTTAAGGGTGCTATCATTGCACTTTAAATATCTTTGATTTCGCATATATTTTTAATTTTCAAATAATTGCCTGTATTTAGATTCTCCAATTCCACTCCTTCTTTTCTTTCTTAAATGCATTCCAGTAAGACTTTTGCCTATATGAAACTCCATGAAACTGTTTTGGTAAGTGTGACAATGATCACCCAATACCTACTTTTGATCTCCTTTCACCTACTCCAATGTTTTCCTATAAGTATGGGGGTCATTACCATTCTTAGACTCAGGAAGAAAAGACTCCTGTCCCAGGCTTTACTTTTAGAAGACACTACTTGGGTCTTTCTCATGGAGGGAGGAACAGTCCTTTTGCTCAAGGGGATCCTCACATGGAAATGCAGACCATGTTACAAACATTCTGCAAGATGCTCTTTCCTGTGTGTGTGGGTCTCCAGAAGATATATACCATGACACTCATCTGAGCAGTTCGGTTAGGAAAAGCCAAGAAGAAAATATTGAGGAATGGTTTGAGTGGACTTTAGAACATATAGGCTTAAGATGGGGCTAGGGTAAGGGCTGGTGTGGTGGGGACTGGGCCAGGAGCCAGCTCTTGTTACCACAGCCCATCTTCAAACTCTGAAAGGGCTGAGAATCTTATATTGACTTCTGTAAAAATAAACATAATACGGCAAGTCTGCAATTCATTCACTCCATTTAGAAAACTGTTGCTTGAAAATTTCCAGTAAAAATAGTATTCTAATAGTCTTGGTTATTCCATAGTTCACAACTGTGATGTTTGCTTTCATCTAAAGTTTCTTTCTTTATTTTCCTTTCTACACATTCATTAAAGAAGGGCTTAGATTCAGAGACATGGCATATACTAACTGTTAAGCATACAAATGTTGCTACTTTTCTCAAAGATAATTTGGAAATGTATAAAAAGTCTTAAAAATGAGGGTCAGGGAGGGAGCTCAGTGGCACATATATCATATGGGTTGGGCCCTGGGTTCAATCGCCAGCATTCTTTCCAAATAAAGTCTTAAAAAAGACAGTTTTTTAAGTCTGAAATTCTATTTTTAGAAATTTACCTAAAAGAATGAAGCATAGATACCCTAAGATTTTCTAAAATGGAGAATCATTTTCATAGAGAAATATTATATACCACATATGTGTCACTAAATTATAAAATAGTTTATGACATTTCTATACAATATGGAACAATACAGTTCATGGATGTAATATTATGTGTTAGAAATATCGGGGCACTGCTGTGATCATAAATCAAATACATGCTCAAAGTTGACGGGCAAGGCAGTATTTACTTCTGCAGAAGGTATGCCTTCAACCAGAGTCAGGCAAGCAAGCACACTGGGTGGAAGGACCACCTCAGATTTTATCTCCAGTGTAGGATTGCCCCTCGTTCTAATTGAGGAGGGAGCTCAGATTCAAAGTCTTTGCGATTGACTTTAATTGATTTTGGGAGGGCATAGAGGAAGAGCAGACATGATTGGAGAGCATGGACATGCAGCTTAATTTGGTAGGCATACACAAAGAGAAAGGGGTGACCCATTAGGCAAGGAATTCTAGGCTTTCAGGAAACTGAAGGCTGAAATGGCTGTTGACCTGAAATGGCAGCATCAAGAATGTAATTAACCCATGTCCAAGGAGACCTTGGGACAGGAAAGCAGAAATTCCTTTGAACAATGGTTATCTTATAACTAGCAGTTTGAGGTTAGGGCATCCAATGACAAACTATTCATTGCTGAAGGCAGAAACTTTACAGAGTTAGGTCACATGCCACAGAGCACATAGGCAACTGGGGAAATTAGCTAATATCCACACAGTGACAGACAAATTCCATAGTGTGGTGTTGGGGGTGGAGGAGAGACCTAAACCTACCGCCCTGAGATCAAGGGTCTCATGGTCTTTCGACTGAGCTAGCCCTTTGACAGAAAAGACCCAATTTAGTTGATGTTTGTGACACAGAAGTATATTTATGCCATATGAGGCAGAAAAGACTAGGTTAAATCTTGAATATTATCATAAATCGTGAATATAACCGTTTTTCTACAAATAATAATTATAAAAATATTTGCTCAGGTATAGAAACTGTTCTGATCTATATATTAGAATATATGTGTGTATATATGCCTTCAGTTGAGAGTGATTATTTCTAAATGGTAATTCAGTGAATTTTTCGTTCTCATGAGAAATAAATGTATTCATTAATAAAATGAATTAAAATACTAAATATTTTTATGAGAAAGCATTGCAGCATTCTGTATGTTGTCAGATGAATTATATTCTGAGTATTTCAGAATATGTCAAGATTCAAGTCTATTTGAGTTATGCTAGTGCCTTTAAACAGAATTTTAAGAGTTTTTTGTTATTTCTCTTGATTTTGGCTTTTATGAGAAAAGGAATATAGGCAGAAACATAGTTTACTGTTTCTCATTATTTCCTCTTATTTTGAGTTGTGTTTGCCTTCAGCATACAGGATTTCACTGACAACTGTTATCTCACAAACCTAATATTATTTTAAAGGAATTCTGTACTATCCAGGAATCTAAGCACTGGTTTCACAGCAGTTTTCTCCCTAAATATAACAAGTTCCAGACCTGGTTTTGACTGCATGACTTTAGTCAAATTGCTTTAACATTCAGAATTTCAGTGTCTCCTCTGCCATGTGAGAAGACTAAAGCAGATTTGCTCTGAGATTTTTTCCCACCTCTGGTTTCCATGAGTTTGACCCAGCAGTCAAAACCAGAGCCAAGTTAGCCATATAAATGCCCAGCAATAACCAGAGCCAGGGTAGGTGGAGTGATCAACAGCAAGGGGCCTGAGGTGTTTTGCATTGTACTTGTATCAGTCCCAGAGTTTGAGATGAGCCTACACCTACAGGCCAGGGTGGTCTGTCATTCCAGTAGGAGGCTGACCTTAGAACATGCTATAGTTGAAATGTTTGTCCTCTGCTAAAACCATGTTGAAATTTAATTGCCATTGAACAGTATTGAGTGGTAGGACTTTGACTAGTGGCAATGGCTCACATGTTTAACACTAGCTAGTTGCAAGGTTGAGATTGGGAAGATGTGGTTCAGGTCCAGCCCAGGCAAAAAGTTCACAAGAGTCCATTTCAACCAATAAGCTGTGTAGCTTCCCAGCTACACAGTAAGCATAAAAAGGAGGATCTCAGTCCAGGTCTGTGCAGGCGTAAACATCTATTCGAAAAGTAACAAACAAATGAACAAAAGGATTGGGGACATGGATCAAGTGGTAAAGTCCCTGCCAATGAGTACAAGGCCCAGACTTCATACCCCAGTAGTACAATAAATAAATAAATAATGTGGGATCTTAAAGAGATTATTAGGCCATGGGGCACTGCTCCCATGAATGGATTAAAGCCATCATTGTGGGCATGGGTTCATTCCTACCTCAGTAGTTTCCTCATAAAACTATGTCCCCTTTTTATCTGTCCAATTGTCTAACTCTCTCTTTCTTCCCCTGTTTGCTCTTCTGCCTTACACCATGTTATGACCCAGCAACCAAGACCCTGCAAGATGCTACCAACTTGATCTTGGACCTCTCTGCATCCAGAACTGTGGGTATAGAAAGGAAGTGCCATTGCTAACTTGGTTTACTGTTGGAAACTATGAAATGGCAGTCAGTGTTGAATTTTCTAGGAAAATTTTAAATGCCTAATAAAACATCACTATTAAATAGTTAAGAATCCAGAGTCTGTGAAAATTTTCTCAAATTGAAAAAGGAATTTGCAAAAGGAATATATAACAGCAATTCTCACCAAAACACAATTAAAAAACCAAATGATATATTTTTATAAACTATTCTTAAATGCGAAGAGTAAAAACATTATTCTTATATGACAAATTCCCACTCAGGACATTTTAAAGGAAAATTATTATAATTTTTGTTATAGTTTTGTCCTTTAGATATTCCTTTGTAACAGCAAGTTTTACAGAGTGATTTGGTAAACTATCTCAGTTTAAGTAGCTATGTTTTCCTTGTCCTTGAAGACATCCTTCTTTTGTGACTAATGCTTGAAAACAGTGAGACAATTTCTATACCAATCTACAGCACACTAGGTACAGGCAACCAGGAAATCACGATACAAGTTTCTTAATTAGTCCAAAGTTCAGTCCTCTCAGGAACTTTTAGGCGATCAACAGGAGATTGTTATGAAACAAAATCAGGAAAATCTCATAAAGCCTTCTTTTTAAAGACCTATTAATGTACTGTGGTGTTAGTACAACTTTACAACACAACATATAGTGATACTATATATAGTGATACTGGGCAAAAGGGAAAAATCTTGTAGAGGCAGGAAATAATATTAGTGCATTCTCATTACATGATTATTAGCTCATTAAAGCCACCAGCACCTTCTTCTTGAGTAATTGACATGACTGATTTGCTGCTCTAAAATCAAATGATGGGTAGCTGCCCAGAATATTACCATTCTGTTATCAAAATGGGAAAGAATGCTAAATGGCATTGGGATCAATATGGTAAACATATGACATTTTTATTTGCAAAAATAGTTCTTTCATCTGAAGCTTGTCCTAAATAACCAATATACTTTCTTTGCCTACTGGATTTTGTCTGAACTTATTTGATTGCATGAGTATAATAAAGAAATGGCAAATTGAGCATATGTCCTGTTTCTGGAAGTAAATTGACAAGTTGGTTTACTGACCTTTTCAGACTTCCTTCTTCTCCTCTTACTCCTTTTTTCTTTTTAATTTCTGACAGCTCCAGAGGCCGTAGCTTTGCATGGATCCACAGGTAGTGATTAGTAACTGGCAGAATGTACTCTGCCCAGGGAGATGGGTTCAATCTGTGAGCTCCATGAGCTCCAGTTTTGCCAATGAAGTTGCTGACAAGGATAGCAATTAGTGTCAGGCAGAGGGAGGTCAGCACAACAAAATGTAAAAAAATAACTAAATTTCTATTTAATGTGTGAACATCTTGGGAATAGAAATCAATGTTGGGGAATCAAGGGCATGTAACTCTATCATCCAGGTTATATTGTAATGACAGACACTATGGTAACACATTGAGTTTTTGATCTCTAAAATTCAGCTCAGCACTGGTAGAGTAAAAGTAGTTTCAGACAAAAGACAAAATAAATGTTTGATTATCCTGCTCTAATCAACAGTTGGACTTCTGCATCTCCTTCCTCCATGTTTCTAACTATCACAGGCAGATCTTTTTTAAATAAAATACTCAAAATTTGGGGATAAAATAACAAGCACCAAGCAATTTGAATCAAAGTACACCAAAATCAGTCTGAATATATGCTGATTATAAACAACTAATACAAAGTACATTTTTTCTTGCAGACATCTATTTCACCTGTCCACTTTTGCCCACTCTTCCTTCATCCGTATGTATCCAGTATTTCTCAAAACGTTAGCTTATTAAAAATTTTAAGAAACCAATGATAGAGAGCTAAAAAACTGTTGCCAAATCAGTATATTGAAAAGAGCACAATCTAAAATCAGTAAGAAACAAGTTTACTAAGCCAGATCTCCTTATTCTAAATGAATGACATTGGACAAAGTATAGCACCTAAAAGAACATCTTTTTACCTAGATATAAAACAACAGAGACACTGAAAAATAAGATAGCTATAGAAAGTGTCACCATCCAATAGAGTAGTTTATAAATGCAGAGAATATGGTATGTATTCTAACGAAATCTGTAGGTAACACATACCAATGCTCATGAGTTAAATCTTTACATCTAATCAAATGGTGATTTTAAATTGAGCACATCAAAACAAGTAGAAAAGGAGTGATAATACTTGTAAAAAAAAATAGAGGGACAATTGTGTCTTTTTGGAGCATCAAACTACCACCTGTCATATCTATTCACAGGATCTATGCTGAATATGATATCTTGGCAATTTTTCCTTAAGAAATGTTGGGTTATCATCAAATAACACATAAAATTGGTCAGTAGGCTCTTGTATGGGAGTATATGATGAATACATGTTTAATAGGAAATGGTTTGAACAGTTTTAGCTTCACTGCTATTATTAATTTTAAATAATAAATAATCCCTTTCTAGCCTCATCTTACACCCTAAGTTCTAAATTTTCTCTACTCAAGGAATGGACTGTAGTCTTATTCTCCCTGACTTTATCTTCTACAGTCAACATGTAAGCTTTGCAAAGTCATTATTAGCTAATTGGCTTAATTGAGATAAATAGGTGGCACAAAAATACTTTTTGAGGAACTCTCCACCATGAACATTATATTTACATTTACATAGAACTTATATTGGCTCTTTATTCTACTACTTTAATATTTAATTTAGTATGGTCTTACTGGAATTTCAGAAATTGAGTGGTTTAGAAGGAGAAAGAAGGCCTTTCCAGTGACTCTAAAATAATTTTATGAAAACTGGGTTCGAAATTATCCTATTTAGTTATGCCCACCTACTAACAAAGAACCCTCATTATACTGAAACTTATCACCTTTGCTTTTGGTTCTTTGAGCAATACTGAAATTAAATTGTCATTGTGACCATGGACCATAAAAATATTCGTAATCACTGATATAATTATTATGCCTCCAAACATCTATACAAAAAATACTTTAAACAAAAAGGTCTTATTATCAAAATATCTATCACAGAGTTATTTATATTTTTGAAAATATAGAATTAACATATATGACTAGCAATACATAAGTAGTTATACAAATTCAGATTCATTCATAATGTGGAAATTTTATACATGTTAAAATATTTATAAAACTCTATATAAGAGAACATGCTGATATCACAATATTCAGTACAAACATCACAATGAATTTTTATTTATAATATATCAACACTGTGAAAAATATTCAGAAGATAAAGATTCAAGTAATACATCAAAATATTAATAGTTATTTCTTATGTTAAGAGAAAATGTTTTTCTACTTCTTTGAACCCTGATGTACTTATAGCTTTTCATAGTCAGAAATAATTCATAAAAAATAAAATAATAGGCCATGATTTAGCTACAGAAGAATTGAAAGTTTAGGAAATTTAAAAACTGTGTAGGTGTTATAGATTAGATCTCAGGGGAAATTGAACTTTTTGAATAACACCTAAACTAGAGTTAGCAAAGCATGTTTTTGATTCATTGTTGAGTTATTCCTCATGTATACCTGCAGATCTGATAATAAGACTCTGAAAGTCTTTGAAACTTCTATATCAAAGCATCTTTTTACCTCCTAAATCAACCTAAAATTTGAAGTAAACATGTTGGTGATTTAAAAAAATACACCAGTCTATGTTCCACCTTTAGAGTATTTGCCTTTTTTTCTGAAATCCCAGTTATAGATCACTGTACTGTGTCATCCAGTGAAGATATACTGATGGGAGATCACTTGCAAGACATCGAGTAGCTCCTCTAAAAGCATGCTGCTTGCACATATCCTTGACATGCCTGATAGCTGGAGAAGGAATTTTCTTTAAAAAAACTTCAGGAGAAAAAGACAAGGTTTAATCTAAATTATAGATTACCTTAAGAAAGAGAAACATTAGCATGACTATGTAGAGGATACAGTGAATACTTGATAATATAATGAATTCCATTATGAAGCATGGCTCTGAAAAGGAAACTTGAGGGTTAACCATCATCGACCATGTAGAAACTATTCCAGGTCCATGAGAAACAATCAGCAATAGGAAGTAATTCCATAGCATCACTATCTAACCCATTTCATTCTGAAAACACCCTGTAGAAAAGAAGTTATTCATTAAATAAAGGCAGTGGGTTTGCATATTGACCCACAATGTCTCCCATGTAGGACAATAAGAATACTTCAGTGGCTGAGAAGTAATATAGTCCTCTTGATGGATGGAATATTGACTTCTAAAATTAGCATAGATAATATATTATAAGGCTATAGGTAATATATGAGAAACAAATTTCACTATGTAAATTTTGCTGAGAGAACTAACAAAATAATATAGTTTTTAATATAAACTATATACACATGTAAGTAAATATAAAAATGATAAAATAAAATTAAAATTTATAAATAAACTATGTTAAATAGAAACCCCTCACACAAATAAAAATTTTATGTCCCAGGAAATGACAAGCTAGGATATTTCATAGAACCATAAATAAGTCCACAATAGCCATACATCCATAAGAATACAGATGGGGAAGACAGAGAGAAGCCTTTTCCCTAAAGAAACCTGAAAGTGGTTCATTCAAGGCAAAGACTCTTTCTCTGTCTTTTGTCTCTGGTTCTACCTGCTTGATAGTTTCTTTTTCTATTACTGGAGACTGCTGTCCAATAAGAAGTATTTGGGCACAGGGGTGGCCTGGGTTTTACCAGTGCCTGAGTTTTCCTTCCTGATGTTCCTCCCACCAGGCTAACTTCACCTTAGTTTTAATGTGCAAATACCTGGTAAGAATTCACATGGCTCCAAATTTTGTCAGTTCTCTCTAGATTCATCATCTGTAGCCAGTCAAGTAGGGTCACTCTCATAGTCATCTTGGAATGGATTGCAATACTTCAAGGGAAGGTTTTCCATGTGATCATTGCAAATTTTTCAGGAGATGACACAGTTGTTGACTTTGTAGTTGAACATGACCAAGAAACAGATCAAATGATGCAACATTCACTTGCCAGCCTTCTGTTTCAGAAATTTAAGGTTTCAAATAACACTCTCTTTGCTAAGGCATCCACCTTTGTACAGGCTCAGTCTCATCAAATCAATGCCACTTATATACCTTAACAAATGCTAGCATCATAGATGAATCTTCTTATGAATTATTATCCCATCATCTGGAGGGAGATAAAATTATAGAGAAGAGTTGGAATCCAGGTATGTCTACTCAAGCTGCCACCTTGCACACTCTAAATGCTGAGGTTCATTTATGAAGAGTTTTTCCTATGTTATGTTTGTCCCTTTCCTTAATCTTGTTATCATAACCAAATTTGTGGAACAAGATGTATTTGTCTCATACACACAATTTCTCCTTCTTCATCTATATAAGTAAACATATTGACTTCATGACGAAAACATGAATATGTTATACAAAGTCTTGGCTTTATTTCTTCAGTATTGCAACTCCTTTCAATTCTGTATCTTTTATTCAGAAGTGTATGGAATCAACATTTAGCAACCTTTCATATTATGGTACAAATAGAAAGTGAAAATATTGGAATGCCACATTTGAGTACAAGGGTGCTAGCAACCTGGAGTATCAAGACCAAGTGCTGAAACAGGATCCATCACCTATGTTATGTACTTGTTGCAATACTTTATGCATCACTGGCAATGTTGCTAGAAATACAAATTCTTGACCCTACCCCAGACCTAATGAATTCAAAACTGAGAGCACGGCTCAGAATTCTGCCTATAAATAGCCCTCCAGGAGATTCTGATGCATGCTATTATTTGAGTGTTACTACACTGTGGAGTTCTAACTGGGAAACTCCGCACTGACTTGCCCTCCACAGTCATTCTGCAAGACAAGATTGTAAGGGTTAATAGGTACAAAGAAAGAGAGAAGTAAAATTTCTGAACTGTCAGAGCTTTGGTACCAAGGTATAAAAATTCCAGTCAGAATCACGCTACCAATAATAATGGGTACCAGGCAAGTACATTATACCACCTGTAAAATGAGCCTTCTTTAAGATTCCAGGGTGATTGAGAGCCTTTCTCCATGACCATTGTCATATATCCTAGCATTGGTCTGAGATAACCAGAACCTGTTGACTAACAGCTTTATCCAGTCATATGAATTTGGCAGCTAATATAGTACAGATAATCTTACAAAATTAAATCTTGCTTTATGGGGCTCAGGGAGGTGCCCAAAGGCCAAAGACACTAGGCTCCTCAGAAAGAAGTCCTATATATTTAATCCAAAATAGATACAATCCACAAGAGTAACTATATTAATATTGGAAATTTATAAAATTTTATACTAGTTTTTCTCTAACAATGTGATTTTGCTAAGAAAGATCATATAAACCAAAGCAATCCATGGCCCATTCCATGAGCAAAGGAGAAAATGATTGAGAGAGAAATTTCCTTGGGGCAATTGCATGTATACATTGATTACTATCTTTCTTGATTCCAAATTTATTCACAGATCACAGAAATAAACAATATACTTTATCTAAACTTACTTCTTGCACACTGCCTCCTTCTTTCTGTAACAAACACATGCTTGGAAGTTGCTGCACAGCTCCAGGTTCTATTACTGGGCGGTAAGTCCTGCTACCCAACAAACACAAGAACTTGGAGCTCCATGCTCTCCCCTCATACACACCTGCTACCTTCACTGTGAAATGCCAGGGAATACAACACCCCTGTATAAGCAGGTCTCACAGCTCCATTGCTCCAGGGGTGACAGAAGGTGCAAAGCAGTAGGCTTGGTTTTCCCTCCCCCAGTTCTCCCAGCAATAACACCACAGAACTGAGCTTGGCTGAGGAACTCTGACTGCAAACAGACTTTGCTCTCCTAAGCAGCACCACAGTACTGTGCTTCCAGAAACCCATGCAGATCAGGCCCCCAAATTCCCACCACCTGCTGGCTTGGTTCTCCTGAGTGGGCAGCAGTCCCACAGAACTGCACTCCCTGAGGCCCCTGGAGGAAATAGGCCCTGGAATGCCTGCTGCCTGCAGACTCTGTTCTCCTAAACTAGCACCAGCACCATAGGCCAGAGCTTCCAGAATCCCATGCAGGAAATCAGGCCCCAAAATTCCCATCACCTGCTGGTTCAGTTCTCCTGAGTGGGCAGCAGGCTCACAGAACTGCACTCCCTAATATCCATGAGGAAAATCAGCCCCTGGAAAGCCCACTGCCTGCAGACTCTGTTATTTTAAGCTGGCAGCAGCTTCTGTGGCTCCTGGAGGCCCATGCCCAAACACAAGTAGACCCAGAGCTACCACTGCCTGGTGAGCCCAAGACCATACAAATCCGCCTGCCTTGCTGCCCCATGGTTACTCTCAACTTGCTACACAGTGCCAGGAGAGTGCCACCACACACCCAAGTGAGCTCCAGGCTCCGGGTAATCCTAATCTGCTGGTGCTAGGAGGTTTCCCTCCCTGCAGAGCACCGAGGCCCAGCCTCCCCACTGTCCCTGACAGCAAGACAGCCCTGGCTCCCCCATCAAAGAGCAAGAATGCCAGATACACCATTGAAGGGAGGAAAGCTAACACCTGCTACTATGCAGGCAGCAACAAAAGCTCTGTTCCCTGAAGGCACACAGAAGCCCAGTGATTCACACTGCACCTCCCTGAAGGAGAGTCACATCTCTCCTGTCTAAGAGCGAAATCCCAGCTCCTCCACCGAGAGGCAATCCACTAACCTGCTGGTGCTAGGAGACCTACTCCCCACAGTGCACAGAGACCCAGTGCTTCCCACTGCAACGGCAGGAGAGTCCCTGTACCCCCATCAAAGAGTAGGGACTTCAGTCCTCTCACTGAGGGGAGAAAAGAGGCAATTAGCACCACAACAAGAGCTCTGCAAGAGGTAATTTATCCAGCATACTCCCCTCTGAAGAACATTGCTGGAGCTCCAGGAGGAAAAAAACTCAAAACACCAATTACAGGGGCACAAGAGATTAAAACCATAACCAAAAACAACTTCAGATGCATAAATCTCAACACAGAATGAAATAGCAAGAAAACTGCTCTCACATCAAAAGCCAATTCCACCACTAAGGATACAAACACCTGTATAGAGAAAGAGCTATCAAATAATGAATTTGAAAGAACAATAATAAAAATGATTAATGACCTCAAAGAAGAAACACAAAAGGTAGTATTTGACCTCAAAGAGAATGTGAACAAACAATTAAATGAGCTCAAAGAAAATACAAACAAACAGATGAGTGAAATTAAGCAGACGATCCAGGATGTGAAAGAGGAAATAAATAAAGATATGGAACCCTGAACACAATCAATTCAAAATAAACAACTCAATATCCCAAATAAATATCATAATCAAAAGCCTGGCAAACAGAGTAGAGCAAGCTGAAAACAGAGTATCAGGAACTGAAGACAGAGTAGAGGAATTAGACCAAACAGTAAAAGATCATGAAAAAATGTTAAGAAAATATGAATGGAACATGTAAGATATATGGGACAACCATGAAAAGACCAAACCAATGAATTATCGGTGTAGAAGAAGGAGAGGAGATACAAACTAAAGGCACTGACAATGTATTCAATAGAATAATAGCAGAAAACACCCCTAACCTCGAGAAAGAGAGAGTGAATATCAAATCATCAAGACCAAAACAGGAACACCCCCAGACACATAATCAAAACACTTGGCACACAGAACAAAGAAAGCATTCTGAAAGATGCAAAAGAGAAAAGACAGGTCACATATAAAGGCAAACCCATTAGAATAACAGCAGATTTCTCAACTCAAACTAAATGTAAGAAGGTCATGGAAAGACATAATCTAGTCCCTGAAAGAAAACAATTGTCAACAGAGACTGGTTTACCCAGCAAAACTATCCTTCCTACTTGAAGGAGATACTAAAACATTCCACAATGAGGAAAAACAAAAGGAATTTGTGACCACCAAGCCAGCACTACAGATACTTAAAGGAAATTTACATATAGAAGAAAAAACTAGAGACAGGTAGACTCAAGAAAAAATAAACCATTTTGAGCAAGCAGATCAATAAACACGGAATAGGTAAAACTAAACAACAGGGAAATGAAAATGACTGGAAACAACAGGTACTTCTCAACACTAAAACTGAACATAAATGGCCTCAATGCCCCAATCAAGAGGCATAGAATAGCAAATTGGACTAAAAAACAAGACCCAAGCAAATGTTGATTACAAAAGACTCATCTAACTGAAAAAAATAAACACTGGCTCAGAGTCAAAGTGTGGAAAAAAGTTTTCCAAGCAAATGGTCCCCATAAATAAGCAGAAGTAGCTATACTGACATCTGACAAAGTGGACTTCAAACTAAAATCAATTAGAAGAGACAAAGAAGGTCAATTCATATTAATGAAAGGAATAATTCAAGAAGAAATCTCAATCCTTAACATATATGCACCAAACACAGGTGCACCCATCTACATTAAAAACTCTAATGGCCCTAAGAGCACAGATAGACACTAACACAGTGATAGTGGGAGACCTGAATACCTGACTGTCACCAATAGATAAATCATCCAGACAAAAGATCAACAAAGAAACTTCAGAGCTACAAAACACACATTCGACCAAGTAGACATGGCTGACAACTACAGAGTATTTCACCCAACAAATAGACAATACACATTCTTTTCTGGAGCTCATTGAACTTTCTCCAAAATAGATCATATTTTAGGACACAAAGCAAGGCTCAACAAATTAAAAAAAATCAAAATAACCCTCTGCATCATATCAGATCACTACAGAATAAAACTAGACCTCAACAACACATGGACACTGTACACTGAACAACACACTGCTGAAAAGAAAAAAAGGATGACTGAACTCATTCATAAGAATTCAAAATATTCCTATAATCCAATGAAAATGAAAATACAACATACCAGAATCTGTGAGTCACACCAAAGGCCATGCTAAGGGGAGAGTTTATAGGTACAAGTGCCTACCTTAAAAAAACAGAGACTTTTCAAATAAAAATCTAATGGTGCACCTTAAGCTCCTAGAAAAACAAGAACAACCCAAACCCCAAACCATCAAATGGAGAGAAAAAGCAAAGATCAGGGCCCAAGATCAATGAAATTCAAACCAAACAAACTATACAAAGAATCAATGAAACAAAAAGTTGGTTCTTTGAAAAGATTAACAAGATCAACAAACTCTTAGCCACCATGACAAAACAGAGGAGGAGAAGACCCACATTAATAAAATAAGAGATGAAAAAGGGGACATAACCACAAATATCAATGAAATCCAGAAAATAATTAGAAAGTACATTGAAAACTTATATTCAAGTAAACTGGAAAATCTAAGCAAAATGGATAAATTCCTAGACACATGCAGCCAACTGAAGTTGAATCAACAAGATATTAACCCCCTAAATTCTCTAATTACATGCAATGAAATTGAAACAGTAATAAAGAGTCTCCCTACAAAGAAGAGCCCAGGACCTGATGGATTCATGGCCAAATTTTACCAAAGCTTTAAAGAAGAACTAACACTAATATTCCTCAAACTTTTCCAGGAACTAGAAAGGGAAGAAACACTACCAAACTCATTCTATGAAAAGCATTACATTCATTCCAAAACCCAATAAGGATATAACCAGAAAAGAGAATTACAGACAAATACCTTTAATGAATATGGATGCAAAGATTCTCAACAATACTGACAAACAGAATTCAACAACACATCAAAAAGATCACATACCGTGACCACGTCAGTTTCATTATCAGGATGAAAGGATGGTTCAACATATGTAAACTCGTAGCTGTATTACAGTACATAAACAGCTGCAAGGACCAAAACTACGTGATCCTCTCAATAGATACAGAAAAAGCATTTGACAGAATCCATCACCCTTTCATGATAAAAGCTCTGAAGAAACTAAGAATAGAAGGAACGTTCGTCAACATAATAAAGGCTATATATGACAAACCTAGAGCCAACATCATACTAAATGGAGAACAACTGAAACTGTTTCCCTTAAAGTCAGGAATGAGACAGGGCTGTCTGCTTTCTCCATTCCTATTCAATATAGTTTTAGAATTCCTAGCCAGAGCAATAAGACAAGAGCAAGAAAAAAAAGGGATTCAAGTAGGGAAAGAAGAAGTCAAACTATTTCTGTTTGCAGATGAGATGATCCTATACCTAAGAAACCCCAAAACTCTACCAAAAAACTACTAGAATCATAAACTTTTTCAGCAAAGTAACAGGATACAAAATTAACACAAAAATCAGTAGCTTTCCTATATACCAACAACGCACAGTATGAGAAAGAACTCAGGGAAACAATCCCACTTACAATAGCCTCAAAAACAATAAAGTACCTCAGAATAAATTTAACAAAAGAAACCAAAGACTTTTTAATGAAAACTATAAACCACTGAAGAGAGAATTCAAAGAAGACTTCAGAAGATGGAAAGACCTTCCATGGTCATGGATTGGTAGAATCAACATTGTGAAAATGTCCATATTATCAAAAGCAATCTACATTTTCAACACAATCCCTATCAAAATTCCAATGACATTCTACAAAGAATTTAAAAAATCAATTGTGAAGTACATATGGAAACACAAAAGACCTCAAATAGCCAAAGCAATTCTGAACAAAAAGTCCAACACTCATGGCATCACAATACTGGACCTCAAACTATTCTTCAGAGCCATAACAATAAAAACAGCATAGTATTGGCACAAAAACAGACAGGGAGAACAATGGATCAGAATAGAAGATCCAGACATAAAGCCATGTATCTACAGCCAATTGATCTTCAGCAAAGGAGCCCAAAACATATGATGGAGAAAAGACAGCCTCTTCAACAAACACTGCTGAGAAAACTGGATATCCACATACAGAAGACTGAAACTAGATTCCTATCTTTCACCCTGTACCAAAAATCAATTAAAAGTAAATCAAAGACCTTAATTTAAGGCCCGAAACTTTCAAACAACTCCAAGAAGTAGTAGGAAATGCACTAGAACAGATAGGTATATAGGAATAGCCTCTTAAACAAAACTCAAAAGACTCAGCTTCTAAGAGAAGCAATGAATAAATGGGACTGCATTAAACTAAAGAGTTTCTGCACAGCAAAAGAAACAATCACCAGACTCAAGAGACAGTCCACAGTATGGGAGAAAATCTTTGCCAGCTACTCATCCAACAAGGATCTAATGTCCAGAATCTAGAGGGAACTCATAAAACTCAGTTCCTAAAGCAGCAACATCCCAGTGAAGAAATGGACACATGAATTAAATGGAATTCTCAAAGGAAGAGGTACAAATGGTCAGTAAATACATGAAAAAGTGCTCAAATTCCCTGGTTATAAAAGAGATGCAAATCAAAACAACACTTAGATTTCATCTCACCCCAGTTAAAATGGCCAGAATCAAGGGTAATAACAACAAATGCTTGTGAGGATGTGGCAAAACAGGAACTCATGTACACTGCTGGTGGGAAAGCAAATTAGTACAACCATTATAGAAAACAGTATGTATGGAGCTGCCTCAAAAAACTAGAGCTAGAACTGCCATACTATCCAGTGATACTGCTCCTGGGCATCTACCCAAAAGAACATAAAACAGGATACAATAGAGACACCAATGTTCATTGCAGCACTATTCACAATAGCTAAGCTCTGGAAACAATCCAGATGCCATACCACTAAATGAATGGATCATGAAATTATGGTATATATACAAAATGGAGTCACAAGGAATAATGACATGGGGTTTGAAGGTAAATGGATACAATTGGAGGATATTATGTTAAGTGAAGTTAGCCAGGATCAGAAACACAAATGACGCATGTTTTCTGTCATACGTGGAAGATAAACATATACCCAGAAACAAACATGATCATATAAAAACTTAGTAGTAGAACATATTTGTAAGATTGTGACTACTCTATGGAACTCGGGGAAAGAGAGAAAGGAAAAGAGAATGATAGAGCAACAGTAATATCACATACCACAAGATGTGAAAGTAGATGATGTAAGGATGTGTATTGAAAGATGTCAAAAAACAGGGATGGGAGGTATAGAGGTAAGGAAGAGTATTCTAAGGGATTGAACAGACCAACCTAAAGCACACTCCCAGAGGGCATACAATGAGACACCACTCTGAATGTCAACTCAAATATTAATTATGAAAACTAGGACTGTAAAATAGGTACAATGTGTGTTGAGGAGATAAGAGTGGGACGGTGGGGGGTGAACTAAGGAGATTAAGGTGACAGTATATGGAAAATGGACTTCATATATCTACATGAAACAGAACTAGGAAACCTTTTGCAATTGCTTTAAGTGGGGTGAGGAGGGAGCTGAAGTAGAGAGATGATGAGGGCAATGTAACTAATATACAACATATATTTAATTGGAATTGTCATTATGAAACCCCCTCTGTATCATGAATATATCCTAATAAAAATTTATTTTAAAAAATGCGTATATCACTAGAAGTATGTAGGTCAATTTGTAAGCTCTGTCATTCATGATTAATAATAAAACCAGGCACTGATGGCTCATCCCTGTAATCATGAGATCAGAAGGATCATGGTTCAAAGCCAGCAGGGCAAATCATTTGCAAAACCCTATCTCGAAAAAACCCATCACAAAAAAAAAAGCTGGTAGAATGGTTCAAAGTGTAAGCCCTCAGTTCAAACTCCAGTACTGCAACAAAAAGAATAAAACCATGTTAAATATTGAAAACATGAAAGGAAATATAGCAAACACTTCCATTGAGAGTTCTTGTCAATTCCATTCAAGAATTAGGAATTTTATAATCCTGTGTATATATAATAACCTCTTCACCTGCAAGAGCCAGATGACAAAAGTAAAATAGGACTCAAACTGAGTGCAGATTTCTCTAAAAATTAACTCTTGGATGTGTTATTATTGGACTTTCTGTCCAATCATCTTACTCTTTTAAACTTTTTTTTCATAGGACTGGGGGGTTGAACTCAGGGCTTCTTGCTTATTCAGGAGATTCTCTGCTACTTGAGCCATGCCTCCAACCCCTTATTTGTGTTGGTCATTTTTGAGATAAGATCTTGCTTTATGCCTGGGATAGCCTGGACTGAAGTGCTCATTTTTGTACTTTCCAAAGTAGCTGGAGTGACAGGCACGCACCATTGCACCCAACAATTGGTTGGGAGGGGGTCTCATGATTGTTTTGTCTGGGCTGGCATTGAGAATTGATCCTCCTGATTTCCTACTCCTGAGTAGCTAGGATTACAGGCTTAAACCACTGAGCTTGGCCTAAACTAAACTTTTTATTCTGAGATAATTATAGATTGATATGCATGTGTAATAAATAGTGCAGACCTATCACATTTATGCTTTACTCAGTTCCCCCAATGACGATATCTTACAATACACAGTATGATATCACAAACAAAGTTTTGACGTTGATACAGTCAGATGCAGATAGTTCCATCACTACAGGGATCCCACATGCTGCTCTTTCACAGCCATATTCTCTCCTCTCAAGGCCTGATATCTACTGGTCTGATACCTATCCTTTAAGCTTTTCAGTTCAAGAATGTAATATATTCATATAACATCACATATTATATATTATGTGTGTGTATATATATATATACATATGTTATGTAATTTGAGGAGTTAACTTTTTTCACTCAACATAATTTTCTTGAGATTCATCTAGGTTGTTTCACATGTCAATAGTTTGTTCCTTTTGATTACAGAATAGTGTTCTATAGTGTAGATGCACCAAGTTTAACAATATACCCAGTGATAGATATCTGGGTCCTTTCTACTTTGGTATATTACAAATAAGTTGTTATATGCATTTGTGTACAAGTTTTTATATGAACAGTTTCCATTTCTCTATGATAAATGTTTAAGTGTGCAAAATATGGGTCATATTCTCATGCTTAGTTTTGTAAGAAACTGCCAAACTATTTTCCAAAGTGACTGTACCATCTTATACCTTACCAGTAATAAACAAGTGACACAGTGTCTCTGCATCCCTAACACTATTTCTTGTTAATCACTTTAAAAACAAAAAAAAATCTATTCAGCTGGGCACTGCCGGTGGCTCATGGCTGTAATCCTAGCTACTCAGACAGCAGAGATCAGGAGGATCTTGGCTCAAACCAGCCTGTGGCCAATAGTTCTGAGACCCTATCTCAAGAAAACCCACCACAAAAAAGGGCTGGTGGAGTGGCTCAAGGTGAAGGCCTTGAGTTTAAACTCCAGAACAACAAAAAAAAGTCACACTCATAGGTACTCAGTGCTGATGGGAGGTAAGAGGTAGCTCATTGTTATCTCAACATGTGTTTTGTTAGTTGTCAGGAGTTTGGACATCTTTTTATTTGTTTATTTGCTATCTGTATATTCTCTTCAGTGAAATTTCTCATCATGTCTTTTGCCCAGCTTCTAATTTTTTTTTACTGTTGAGCTTTGAGAGTTCTTTATATGGTTGAAATGTTAGTCCTTTGTTAGATGTAGGCTTTGCAAATACTTTCTCTTAGTCTGTACATTGTTTTTATATCTTCTTAACAGTGCCTTTCTTTCACAGAGAAAAAAAATTTTCAATTCGATGAAGACCAGTTCAACAATTTTCCTCCCAAAAGTCATGTTTTCGACGTGAAGGCTAAGAATTCTGACTAGCTAAAAGTGATTTTTTCTTATTCTCCTCCTAGAAATTTATAGCTTTATGTTTTATATTTAAGTTCACAGGCTGTCTTAATTTTCACATATGATGTGAGGTTTAGGGCTTTTTTGCTTTGAATGGTCAACGGCTCTAGCACAATTTGTTACAAAGGCTGTCTTTCCTCTATTGACTTGCTTTTGTACCACTGTAAAAAAACAAAAAACCTAGTTGAGCATATTTGTGTGGATTCATCTATTCTGATCCATTAATCTACCCTTCTATCTAACCCGCTGCCAATACTAACTGTCTTGACTATGATAATATCAGACAGAGTGACTCCTCTCAGATTTTATTCTTTTAAAAGATAAAAGTTTTTCATTGATAGCTTAGGCCATCCTATACACTCTTCCTTTACATATAAGGTTCATTTTATTTCCAAGTTTTAGAACAAGCTGTATCTCTACAAAAAGCCTTGCCAAGATTTTGATCTTGTGAACTTTTTCAACTGCACTTGTAAAAATACACACATACTCTTTCCAAAAGAAACAAAAGTAAACATACTTTCTAAACTGGAAATTCATTAACACTCTATGCAATCTGTATGCCTCATGTTTTAATTGCTTGCGTGCAGTCAGTATTGCTTGCTTGAATCTCCAGATTTATGTTCTATTGCAGAGGCTGACAAATTTTGACCTGTGCAGACTCTTTTTTTTTTTAAAATAAGATCTGTGAGCTAAGAATGTTCTTTGCATTTTTCTTAAGGGCTATAAAATCAAATAAAGCACACATGACAGAGGCCATATATAGGCCACTAAGTCTAAAACATATCTGTATCTTTGAAGAAAAATCCTTGCTGACCTCTGTTCTATAGTCTCACACATTTGTACCATACGGAATAAAAGAAAACAAATTGTTACAATCTAAAAAATGTAAAAGTCCCTCCATAATAGCTAAATTTACCAAAATACAAACTTGTCTTCAGCCAAGTAAAAAAAAAAATCAGTAAGTAAGCAATCTCTAATCTGTTGTATGTAGTCCATTAAAATTTTATCAATTTAAATTTCCAGTTCAATGTAGTTTTGTAAAATGAAAAGCACAATACTATTCATAAACCAGATATTATTGTCGTTAACTTTTGTGTTGTGGGTGGGGGTTGCTGTGGATTGAACTCAGGACATTGCACATGGATTAAGAAACAGTACCATGCTAAGCACAGTGAGGAGAAGCAATGATAAAAAGACATGGGTCCTAGCTCCAGAAGGAACTCACAAAGCAGATGCTTGGCATTGGAACAGTGACAAACCGGCACATCTAACTCAATATGAATGCAAGTGAACTAAAATTTAGTTAGCAACATGAAAGTTACAATATTGTTAGAGTATCCTTATCTATATAGTGGATTTTTATTACCCATAAGCCAGAAGTCACAAAAATATAAGCAGAAAGCTACAAGTAAATTGCTCTGTGAATATGGAAATATCAAAGGTTAAGCTTGACTTTGCAACATGAAGCATTACCCCAAGCTCTGTGCTACAGAGATAAATCATAAACCTTTCTAATTCTGACACAAAGCTACTGTATACAATTTTATATAATAGTGAAGTGGGCATGAAAAAAGCCTTATTTGTCATCAGGTTATCTAAATTGCATCCACATAAGAAACAAATTTATGACTAACAGAGGGAAAGTTACACTGAGCTGATAAATCACAGTAGAAAGGAAAACTAAATTTTTTCAAGGCAGGTTTACCTAACTGCAAGCTAAAGTACAGTCAAACACAGAAATAAGATTGCCTTTCTTACGTTTAGTATGGTTGGTTGCCAATCAAACTTCATTGGGTCATCTATTACCTTGTTTTTGTTATTATAATGAAATACCTGAGGCAGGTTAACATTATGAAGAAAAGAGGTTTATTTTAGCTCACAGTTCTAGAGTCCAAGATCACTGGGTTACATGTCTTCTTTTTGGCAGAGTCCTGAAATGGTGCAGAGCATGGCATGATAAAGAGACAGGGAGTGTACAGATCTGTCTCCTTGCCTTAAAAAGCTACCAGGATTTAGTCATGGAGGTGCCATCCTACTGATTTTATCAAATTTGGGGATGAACTCCCCAAATCCCTACCTCTAAACCCACATTTAGATTGTTTCTTCCCTCTTAATACCTTACAATGGGGATTGAATTTGAACACATGTAATCTTGGGGGGGGCCATGCTAAAACCCAATCCAAGCCATGGCAAGTCATTATTTCAAAAGATGAAATGTTATGTCTGCTATGTAAGAGACAGAAAAATGTCCTCCCTCTGCTACCTATTTAAGTTCTGCTTAGTATCAGTCATTCAAGGCCAAGATCAGTGCCTTGAAGTAAAACAGCTAAAACCTCTTTAGGAAAAGTACCTTGGAAGGACTAAAATGATGGAATACTTGCAAGGGGATGATTTGAAGTGAGTTCCTCTAAAATGTCCTATAAAAGATTAGTCTACTTATAAACCAATGAATAAAAATTTACACCAGGTCATGATTCTAAAATATGTCTTCCATTCCAGACAAGGTAACACATAAATATCAGAAAGATTTGAATAATATTTTCAAAGTGTGATTTTCTTTTTATGAATTCTGTTGTTAGGTAGCAGTTAACCATGAGTGATGGGTGAGGCAGGAAAGATAGATGAGAAGACAGGGAAATTATATTATTTTAATAAATATTTAAAAGGCCTGACTCAGACATTGGACAAAGGAAGTAAAAACTGAAAAGCTTGAGCAGCTAGTCCTCTTTTAGATGTTACATTTACTAGAATAGGGAAACATAAAGGGGATTTCTCTTTCAGATGTTAACAAGCTGCCAAGACTCCTTGGAAGGGTAGCGGGGCAGAAAGAACGAAAGGTGTTGGCAATAATGGCACCAATAGGTTTCGGTTCTTACTGCACCCTTAAGCTTCTGTTTTTCAGGGTCACGGTCCTGCCTCAAGTCTAGCTTGAATTCTCCTTTTGCCCCAACCTCCAATCAGCATGAACCATAAGATCCTAACCAATCAGATCATGCCAAATCTCACTGAGGGGTAGTAAGCCCCTGCCTCTCTCTCTCTCTCTCTCTCTCTCTGCTGTCTCTCTCTCCCACCCGGCAATAAAGAATCTCTTGGCCAGATCACTCCTCTCCACGTGGTCACTTTGGGGCCTACATTTTCCAACAAAAGGCATGACTAGCTAAGGGGAATTCTAAAACATACCTATTGTTGCTGTTTGGGGTAGATCTAAATGACTTCTCCTTGTCTTAGCACTCATCTTAGCCACCTGGATCCATGGTTACCTGATGATCCATGGTCATTAGACATAGCCATGTGAATTCCCCCAACTCAGAAAGAATAAATAAGACTAAAGATAAGAACCACCATTTTGAGTCTTTACTCTTATTTCCTGTATGGGGAGCAGGAAATGTTTCACCCTCTTTTCCCCATTCCTCCCTACTTTTATCCTGTTATACTGAATTCCTTCCTTGTAAATTTTACTACATTTTTGGATCCTGCCTGAATTCTTCTCTCACTGAACATAAGGACTGAGGTAGATAGCTGTTTGGACTTTCTGATAACACCATATCTTTCATCACTAAAGTTACTTATTTGTATACACTTTGTGGTCAGAAGGCATAAGATTGCTGATGCTAGTATACAGTCAGAAGCAAACCAGATCTCGAGAGGGTGCTGAGAGTTTTGCATTCATTAAGCAAATATTCCACTTGAGATATGCTTTGCCTTTGTGCTTCATAAATACTTCATTACAATATAAAAGGACTCTTATCTTCACTGTATGATAGGAAATACTTCCTAACCTACTAAATCTCTAGGCAAAAGTCATTCAGTCTGACTTTTGCTTAAATACATTCTATAAAAAACTCATGGTGAAAAATACTAATAAAAAGTTACATGATTTAACATGTATCACTTTACTTTAAAAATACTATTTCAATTTTCTAAACATGTGAGATGGTTTTTCAAAATAAATGTCTTCATTAGACATAGAATCATTGTTGAACTGAATTCCTGTGCTTTGAAAGACATGTAATGAACAAAATACATTTGATCTGAAGCAAATTATTGATGTGCATGTGAGGTAGGCAAAATTAGGGTAAGTTTGGGATTCATAGAAAAATGTTACATCTCGGATTAACCATGCTTTGGCTCAGGAACCACCCTCACCTGGCCCAGAACTGCCATGCCCTCCCCACTCATTGATCACTGGATGGGAAATGCTCCCTTTACCATAGGTTATGGTAGGTTTTAAAAGCACCTGAAGAGCAGAAACATGCTCTCTCAGCCTCCAGATTCCACCTGAGCCCTAACATCCTTCCCTTTGTATTTCCCTTTCCTAACTTTTCATAAACTCTACTTATGCCCATGTGTACTGTGATGGATTCTTTCCGAAGGACACAAAGAACTTGGAAGTCTTCTGATCACAGACTGCACCAGTGCCATTAGCACACATACTACCTAAAAAATTCAGGAGATGACTTTTTCACTTGTAGAACAATCCTCCTAAGTCCTGAACCTCCTAAAAGATGTTTTTCTGTCACTAAATTGGAGGCTGAATAACGATTCAGTAATTTGTTGAAATATATTTATACACTCAGCACTATAAATGCGGAGAAGCATAACAGAAAGTAATTACAGGCCTATATTTACATTTGATTGTATTAAGACAAAGCATATTGTGGAAGCAAGGGGTAACTACATAGTTTACATTTAACAAGTTATCACTCAAGCAGCTGTCATTCTGGCTAAAATAAGGAAGCCAACACATCAAATGTAAATTACTTTTCACATCATTGATCAGAGTCAAAATGAGTACAGAAAAGTAAACATAACCATCAGGAGGCTTAACTCTTCATATGATTAAAGTCAACAGTGACGTGAATGCTGAGAGAAGTAATGGATTAAAAACAGGCAACTCATTCTTCATCCTTAGACAAATAACTTTTAGAAAATTAATTTAATTAGCCAAATATTGATTAAGTCCTTATCATGGAAACAGAATAGGCCCCTCCCCCCACTTAAAAGTCCACAGTCTAATAAGTGGGGAAGGAAATAAGGAATATGAAAAGGAAAGAAGGGAGAGAGCTGATATGAGACTATAAATACTTCACAAGAAGATAATAAACATGCTAGTGTGAAAATTAAAGGGAAGAAGTGTTCTTGTTGAATGCTGTCAAATGTAAGTAGTTGTAACATTCCCTCGATCTAAGTTTTAAAAAACTAAAGGTAGAAAGACTTGACTTTTCACAGGCACATTTTGAATTTCAAGCAGTATTAGCCAGTTGTCCATAGTAAGTATGTTGACTATTGAGCTAACAATTCTGATTTCACAAATCTGATAGACTCCTCTGAAAAAGGTGTCCCTACCAAATGATACAGTAGCATCATTCCAGGCTTTAAGGGTTCTATGAGATTAAGTTTATGGACTAATTTAGAAAAATTATTCAGCAATTTATGTATTTCTGGGTATTTTCAAACACAGATATAACAAGAGCTAGGATTTTTTGTGTGTGTATGTGTGTGTATGTTTTATTAAAATGGGATAAAATCACATAGGCACATTTCTATTTAATGATTATTAATTTTAGAATCTTCTAGCATCATTCCACTTTTACCAAAATCACTTCTGGGCTCTTTAAGTTCAGTTTATTGTATGGGTTCAAGTGGTTAATTGAACATGCTATCCATGCAGCCAAAAAATTGTCTGAAAATTCCAATAAAATAAAAGTTGTCAGTATTAAATACTTATCTTAAACTACATATAACAGAAAGCAAAAAGAACAGAGGTATAAATAGAAGAAAAGGTGAAGGAGAAGTTGTTATCTCTGTCATCACTTGTGGGGAACACTCTGGTTACCAAGACATTATTGCTTCTGCTCCAGTTTGCAGCCTCATCATTACAGGTAATTATCCTCATTTGGAAAGGTGGTCTGTCCTGCAAGGTTCTGCTGTTCCTTAGGGGTAGTTTCAGTCCATTGTCATAAAGACTGTATTGATCATTCCTGTCCTTCCTTGAATCCAAGGTGACTGCAAAACAAAATAGCTCAAAGGAAAGAACAAGAAGTACAAAATGGAGACAGAGGTACCAAGCTTTTCTCCTGCTTTTAGTTAACTCATGGGCCCAAGTAATGCATCAGTCTTTTCAGCAAAAACAGCTTAAGCACTTCTTACAGCAGTACTGAGAAAGAGCCCTCAGGAACCCAGAATCCTTGTACCTTATCCCTTTAGGGTACTTCCCTTGTCCAATTGCCCTAAGAGGGCAGCACTACTCACCACAGCCAGGTTCCAGAAGGCTGGAAGGGAAGGGACATAAAGAATGAGGCAGACTGTATCCACAGTTATCTTTTACAAAGGTTCCTAGAGACAACCACATGGCACTTTGCATCTTATTCTTATTAAGCAGATCTGAGTCACATGGCTACTATTAGCTGAAAGGGTTCAAGTTGTTCTGGCCAGGAACTTATAACACAATATCACAACTAACAAATTCTGCATGAATAAAATAACAAGCAGCAATAAAATACATTCATAAGAATATACTAAGTGAAGAAGTATATAAAATTCCTGTTTTAATTTGGACTGCTATAACAAAACTGTCATTAGAAATGGCAGCTTAAATACTTAATTCTGATAGTTCTGGAGGCTAGAAGTCTGAGAGCAAGGTATCAACACGGTCAGGTTCTTACAGAAGGCCATCTTTCTAGTTTGCAGTTGACCCTCTTCTCAGTGTCTCCCTATACCCAAGAACAAAGAGAAACTGAAGAAGCAATTTTTCATTTTTTTGATCCATAATGTTATTTTTATTTGTATTTCATATCTCTAGTCGTATCTTTTAAGTGTAACACTTCTTTATGTATGTATCTTTCAAACATATTACATATTATCAACTTCATCATTTTAGGTGACTTAAATTTATAAATAAATAGAACTTTTACTTTTGCATATTGCATTATTATCCTATTTAGCTGTTACTTTTTAAAATTGTCATTTAAAAATGATTGTCCTCATTAAGTATTTTGAATCTCTATGATCACAGGCTGTAAGTTTTGAGTGAGATCTATATTTTTTTGTTTTAACAGTGTAAGACTTGCCTAAAGATAGAATATCATAAATGTACTTTGTAAACATGCTAAATAACAAATTTTTCTAAATGATATTAAATCAGCTATTTAAAATTCATGCAAGCTACTTATGGGAATATTACTTTTTAGTCACTTACCATGTATTATTCAGGATTAGTAGCCGCAATTTATTGGGTTTGTGTGGGGATGATGTCTGTAGGTAAAGTAAATCCAGAAAGTAAAGGAAACTATTTAAATAATTCAGACCAAATGACCACTCTCAGTTTCCTAGTCTCTGCAAAACCTGCCTGTAAGTTACATGGATGTTTAAATGCATCCCCCCAAAAGCAAAAAGGAAGAAAAAATGATTGCCTTTTTCCCAGTGACCACACAACAAATGTGACTGAAAGTAAATGATTTAAGATATAACTAATACTTAACTGTTCTAACATTTTTTTGTACTTTTTCATGTGGGAGTAATAGCACATAAAGATTAAGTTTTGTATGAATTAAAAGAATGAGAAAAGAAAAACAAAGCTCCAAGTTGAGCTTCCTCTTTACAAAACACGCTGGGAAAATTTCTATAATTCTAAAAAACGCACATATGGGAACCTTGACCCTGTTTTCAGGCATTCTGAAGACAACATACAATACTCTGAACTATCTACAAAGATTAACCACAAATCCTTACGTTGAGACAGGTTGATGGAAGAGCAGAGAATAAACAGGAAAAGAGAACCAGTATTTAAAAAAGTACAGGGGTTCACACACGATGATACATGCTTTTGTCACAGATTCAAATACAAATAATATGTATATTTCTTATATATGGCTTCAAAAACACCACACATTTTAGAAGAGTATTCTAAATAAGAGCTACTTAATTGACATATATTTCTATTTCAACTGTGTAAATCTTTGCAAGAAAATTTTTACATCCTGTTGTTAAGACTCAAGAGAAAGTTCTTAGCATTGGCACAGACATCATTATAATTCCTCATGTAAACAGAAAGCCCTCTACCAATTCACGGGGGATTTCCTGTCTGATTAGAAGAGCATCATATGTGACACATTCTGACATTAACGCAACTCATCACTGTGCCAATTTCTAATGTAACTCATTTTACACTCAAATTTTCAACTACGCATTTTATCACATACTTTTTTAAAGATTCAAGCAGGCTAATAAGGAAAAGGTAAGATTATTTTGGATTGACAGTTTTGCCAAAGGAAGAAAATCTGTAACTGTCTGGGAAATATGCTTGAAAATGATGCAGTAGATAAATTAAAATGACAGGCTGCTATAAGCAGATAGGTGATAATTAGGACTATGGTTAATGGGCAGGGTGGAAATGTAGGGAACATAATTATATCAGAAAAGTTTGTGAACTGGCTTGTTAGTATTAATGAGGGAAATTGTTATATTCCCCCAAAGTCCTATCAAGCTCCTTTCAGTGACTCTAATTGATTGGCTAGCTTAGTAAATGAGGTACTGTATGCTAGTAATTCTAAGAAAAGGCCTCTGTTCTTATTTTGTGATAGCACAGATTGATTGCAGGTATTCACTAGAGACTAGCTGATGTTTCTGGATGTTTCTTATATTTCATTTTATATCTGTGGTGCTGAGATATTATTCTGTGCTTGGAAAATTGACATTGATACTATCTTTAATAAGGAGAATAGAAACTTCCTTAAAATTCTAACTTTTTGATAGGAGCACAGCTCTACATTTGTTCTAAAGGGCAAAACTTTTTAGCAAATTTATATTTAACAGAAATCAGAAATGTGTATTAAGTATGATCAAGAAAATATGCACATATTAACTAAGAAAATTTGGTATATGCTGTCCCTACTCTGGAAAATTATAAAACCACATAAGATTTATTCTCAGGCAAAGAAAATATAAAGCAGAAATGTGATTCTTTAAGCATTGGCAAGATTTCTCAGCCTGTTTAAGGAAAAAGTTTATCTGCTTACTACTGAATAGAATAACGGGACAGAAATTTTCTCAATCCTCAATACTTACTGAATGTTTTCTCACTTTAATTTCTTTGGGGTTCCAATAAAAGCCAAATATTTTTAGAAAGGTGATTTTGTGACAATGAATGTCGCAATTTTATGACAATGAATGATTACTTCAGTCTGAATTCTAGTGCTATGGCTTATGCTTATGACATAAAATACTCAAAATAAATTTACTATTATAATCTATGAAGTTAACTAATAGAAACTGCAAATTTTATGAAAGAGTGTAGTTTAAATTAATTGTTTAAATTAATAGAGATTATAAAAGTCATGCCTAATAAATAGAATTGGGATAAATTTTTTCAGCTTTAATAAAAACAAGAAACTTGTTTTTATTAAACACAAGTCTACTTGTGTCAGTAGAGGCAAGAATTCTAAAGAATAATGGTTTGTATATTCATATATTTTTAAATACTCAAAATGAATGACTAACTTTCTAGCCATATTTGTGTATATCATTTAGCACTGCAAATAGAAACCATAATAATTTTGATCCCTCCACATTTGCTTCAGAATGCCATAAATGTAAACATATATTTAATAGAAATCAAATTTAATAAATTAATATTTAATACACTGAATAATCCACTTCTTTTCTTCATTTCTTGAAGTCACTTTCTGTGTTTATTCTTAGCTTTATGAATTTGCTTAGAATAAAACATGATATTGCAGTGGCTAAATATATTATAACCTACTGCAGTACTTCCAAAGTACGTAGTGGGAAATGTTTACTTTTAGAAGTTTCAAAATGAATCTTTAAAATGTTGCATTACCTAAGTACCTCATGGAGCAGAGCCTGCACAGTCAGGCAAGCAGAAACTGTAGAAGTAACAGGATAACTTCATTGTAACAGGGCTCAGGTTTTGGGATTGTTATGTAAATTCTGCTTTAGGAATGTCTGTGAAATTTCTACTGTCTCCATGGGATAGACCAGGGCAGAGTGTTACTCTGTTCAGTGTTTTTGGGTAGGGATGCTATTCAACATTCTCATTCTCAGTCTTTAAGACCCTAAAATCTTCCTTTTCCCTAAAACAATTTCTGCCAAATTATTAAGTTCGATAATAATTGTCTTATATGTTGGATTCCCTTGGACAAAACATTTTGAGAGATTTCCATATGGGGTACTTAGTGGCAAATGCTCTTAGAAACACCTGTGAGTGTTGAGTATGGCAGAATTGGGCAGGGAGAGACACTGACCGAATTGTAGTTGCAGCTTTAGTGCAACTGCAGCTGGGGGTGCGGAGGCTCTCAACTGTGTTCCAAGTGGAGGCAAGGGAAACTCCCGGGGACCAATAGCAGATGTAAGCTATTTCAGGGAAGGGGTATAACCTTGAAAGCTAAAGCTCCCTTCAGCATAGGGAAATTCTTGGGGAGATACTCAGCTGGGAGCTATCAGCAGGCAGTAGTAATCCCAGGTGCTGGGGGAATGTGAATGAGTTGAGTAGATGGGCAAGTTTGAATCTGTGTATCATTATCAAGTGGCTAAATACTGATAACCAGTGTGGGATTTACTGGAAATGAAACATGGTTAGAGGTGAAGATGGAGAATGACTTTAAGGTAGTAGTATGATGTCAAAGTGCAAATTTCTAGAAGGCACTTGTAAACATAGGTCTGGAGCTCTGGAGGAAAGTCAGGACTGAAGATCCTAATTTTAGAGCAGATAACAGAATTATTCAGTGAGATCTTGAAGAATAGAATCAAGTGGTGGTTTGTGAGGGTTATTAGCAAACTGAAGAAAATAAATAGAAGGCACCAGAAATGTGTGAGGAGACTCAGGAAGGAATGAGGCTGTAGACGTCTGGGGAATTTCTAAGACAGGCATGATAAATGGTTATTAAAAACAGAATTGGAACTGAAATGTGTACATGTGAACTAGAAATTAAAATGAATTTGAAACTTCATTGAAGGCATGTTGATATAGTCATGGTGAGATGCTAAGTGACCTATTCATCTACTGTTCGATGGGCAAAGACAGAAAAAGACTCTTTCAGAAATCCTGGATGGAACATTTTTTATGAAATGATGTACTGAGAAGGGCACACAACTAACTGTCTGTGGTATTCCTGCTCAAAATGAAACAACCTGAATCCCATTATAAGGAAAAACCAAACAAAATTGAGAGACCTTCTACAAAGTAACTGGCTTGCACTCTTCAAAAATGTCAAGGTTAAGAAAAATAAAGGCTGAGGATGAAAGAAAATTAAAGCAATATGGAAAGCATGTACCATAGAAGATGCTGAATTGGATTCTTTGTGGGAGAATATAGCTGCAGAAGATATTTGAGAAGCAATATATGATTATTTAAATATAGATTTGTGAATTATGTAATATTGTACCAGTTCTCCAATGTCTGATTTTGTGATTATGTAAAAGCAAGTCCTTATGAAATACACAATTATTTATGGATAAACAGACATAACATCTCCAGTTTACTGTGTTAGTTTATAAAAAAAAATAGTTGATAGATGAAAGAGAGAGAGAGAGAGAGAGAGAAATAGATGAAGCAACCTGGGCCAAATGTAAACAATTAGTAAACCAGGATAAAGAATATTTCTTATATTATTCTTGCAACTTTTTTGTAAGTTAGAAATTTATATCAAAAATTAAAAGAAACAAAAAATAGTCCTAGAAAGTATGCACATTTCATTTCCAAAGGTAAGTCTCCATGTTGGGAACGTTCATTAAATTCAAGACACCAATGTATGACAATGAGTGTTGCAGAACAAGCACAGTGATGATTGTGAGGAAAAAGGGAAGCACTATTTAAATGAGCAGAGGTGATGTAAGGATGAGTAGACTTCAGGTGAACAGTGCCTTCTCAAGACTGTGCAAACTGTCAAAAAGTAAGTTTACAAAACACCTTATCAGAAAACTAATCCACATCAAAACTGCTCAAACTAAAAAAGAGATGAAATGAGATAAGCCCACCGAGTTTCATGAGCCCCATAATTTATATTGATGCCATTTTCAAAGGAGGCACAGTCAGACACGTTTTTGTTTTCCTTGGCTTTGTGAAGTCTTAAAATCGATCCTCCTCTACACTACATTAATGTATCCTAATGGTTTGGAAAGAGCAAATATGAGAAAACATAGTCAGGAAATTATAGCAAAATGATTATTGAATAGGACATGTTCTAAAAATGAGAAATTGAAAAATTTCCTGAAAATCAGTCTGGAAGATCACACTGGCAGGTACAGAACTTTTGACAAGACATCACTAATGCTCATTGACGTTCATGAAAAGTGCTTTTTCTCATGTTGATAACATATTTTTATTCTCAAAGACTCCCTACAGAAAGACTCAGTTCACCTCACTTGTGAACTAGTAGTTTCAAGTAGTAGGGTTATTATACTTTAAATACTTGAGTTGTTTTTGAAGCATCCAAGGTCTGCATGGATATTTGACCAAAGGTGGAATTCTTGTGAATACGAGACTAAGCTAAATTCAGTATAGACCATGGAACACGGTTCTCAAATTACTAACGTACTTTATTGTGACACACACAAACACAAAAATACACAACTTTCTAGTGACAATCAAATATCCTGTGGACATTGCTCCTATAAACAAAATGTCTTCTTTGTATGAAACCTTTTAAGAACAAAGGAACAATAGATATTTTATTATACAGACCATATGCAAAATCGTAACCATAAATGTTCTCATATTTTTCTTAGGATTCTTCAGATTTACAACCAAAACACATACTTTTCAAAATAGTTTGGCAAAGTCAATATTTGACTTATGATACAACATTGACTGTGTCCATTTTCCAAAACAATAAATGTGAGAGATTTTATTTTCCTTGGGAACTTGTGTGAATGCTGAGTAAATCACAGATGCAGACAAGAAAATCTTACGCATATGTTCAGCTTTTATTTCATCTTTTATAAAACATAGAATCAACACTTATTTCCATATTACATGGAACATCAAAAGATGTTCAAGTCAATAAAGAAAGTGTTGGAGACATTGGTCCTGGTTGTTTGCATACTTTAATAAAATCTTAAAATGATTTGGTAGGTTAATATTAGCAATTTAAATTTATTATCTAAAACATGTAATTCATTTAGTATCCAGATTGTCTTTATAAATTTAAAGGATTTTTAAAATTCTCAATTGTAGGAGGTGCTGCTTAATGCATCATGAGATTATGTTTATTCTCTTGATATATCCTCTAGACATGTCTTTAGAAAAGATATGACTTGTATAAGTAATAATTATCACACAGTTTGAGAATGTTTTGAAATAATGCTCTTTCACCTATATGAAATACAGAGATTTTAATGAGAGTACTTATTTTATATGTAATTTACTTGAAATCATCTCGACATTTTATCTTAAAGTGTTGTCTCTTAGGTCACTCAGCTGCACTGTGATTTTTGTGAAACAGTGGAAAGAAATGAATGTGAAGGTGCCTTAGGCTTGTTCCTTACTAGTTCTTTCTATTACTTTCTCTAGGGAAGGCTAGCAGAATAAAAGAGGATATTTTTTCTGCTGTATTTATATTGTTGAATCACCCTTGTTTTTCAAAGGCTCTTTCTACTTTTGGTTTTTGGAGAAAGAAGTATCTGTGAATGATCTTAAGAAAAAAGAAGTTTCCTTTTCTTAATATTTAAAAATGGTACTGCTCTATCATAATTAATGTTTTAGCTTAATATTCACACCTGTACTGTTTGCATTCTTTTTAACCAAACTTCAATTGTTATTTTGATGGTACTGTTGATAGAAAACAACAGAAGTGAGTATTAGCTATAAGTGAAGAAGTAACTATAATTTGAGAGGACAAGATCAAAAAACTTTTTCTTATTTTTAAATTGCTCTTTCAGTTGATCTAGTAGAAAGTAATAGAGTAAGAACAGATGTTACTTTATGATACTATCAAAATCCAGATCTACTATTTCCAGGTATTTAGTAACTCTGAAAATAGCAAGGAGTGCATTTCCATTAGTGTATTAAGTTTTTTGTGAAATGTATGGATTTTTGACTGAAAATATTAGTGCTCTTTTACTCACAGAGCATGGAAACAGGAAAATAAGTTCAGATGTCCATAACTTTGGAAGATGTCTTGAAGGTATAAGAACATAAATCACTTGCTATGAATTGCGGACATTTGTATTGGTTTTGTTTCTTTCTGAGACTGTCACCAATTTGATAGCAATGAACTTGAGTCCTAGGCAGTGGATGTTATTCTGTGCTACATTTTTCAGAGGCCATTGAAAAGAATTATTAACCACATGTTTGCCATGTTGTGTTTTCTGATTTTACCTGAATTGACATGCTCTCTCCTAGTGTTCTGTGGGAAAAGATGGCATTTTATGAATGTATTGGGTGAAGATTGAAAATTCAGAAATAATGATGAGTGCCCAAGGCAAAATTCCAAAATAGCTGATGCTCATTTTTAGAAGCCACCCTTTCCTTTTGTGAGCACACTTCTCATACTTTTTTTTCTGCCCCCGATTCAGTCACCCCATATTCTTTTCCTGTAACTAACTCACATCTATTACACACACCTCTGAAGTACTCAGTTCTCACACTCAGTTCCCCCTTCACTCGCACCTAAACTTCTCTCTTCTATATACCTCTGCTTCCTAGCTAACAGTCATTTAGAAAGCAACTTGATGAAATCATCTAGCCAAAAACATGGATGAATAATAATGCCCAGTCTTCCAATGCATTTTACAAATTGCTCTGGGAAAAAGTAAGTTTGAATCCAAAGAAATGAATTACTGATGATGAAATCTCATGAACAACTAAGGCTTATTGTATTTGGGCTAGCAAGTATTTTTTATGTCTAAAGTTGTATAACTGTCAGGCCTGACTACATATTCTTGAGTGATGCTAAGAATTTTTTTTTCCAATCATTTATTAACTGAACCTACAGTTCATGTTAGCTTTGCCTGACTTTGGGAACACTGCAATGGTACATATACATGCACATACAACCTTGCAAAAACTTACACCTATTTTATTGAGCACTCTTCTGTGCCCATTAACAGTGCTGGTGTTTATAAATAAGATTTTTAAAAAGCAAGCACCAAACTGATAAACAGTTCCCATCTTTATGAAATTCACCACCTAGAAAGGTCAGGCACAAAAATAATCACATGCAATACGCTGTGCTAAGAGCATCAGGGAGCACACGGAGCATTGGTGCCAGGTGGAGAGATCTGGTTTTGAAATCTAGGGTCAGAAGTCCTGGTAGACTAGTACTTCTACTACTTCCATTATACAGATGGTAGAAGAAAATGTAAATGTGAGCAATTTGAAACTTGAGTGCCTGTGGTGAATGCTATCCTGTGCACCCAGCAACTTTTCAGGAAAAAAGGGCTTACTCTCCCAAGTGCCTGGGGTGACACAGCAGGCAGCCTTCAGCTGAAGCTTATCCAAGAGAAGGACACCTGCTTGGGGCAGGCTCCATCCTATCCATCCTATAACCAACTGATGCAGAGGTTACCTTAGTTTCAGAGACTCCTATAGGGTTGTTTGAGATCTTTTTTTAGACTGTATTGAAGGGCAACTTCTCCATTTCCCCAGCCCAACTTCTTCTTCTTTCTTTCCATGAGTGTTGATTGACAGAGCATGCACATGGGCCTCGGTGTGAAAGATAAAATTCCCAGAGGTTTTAATAGCTTACTTAATCAGCAACATTTTACTGGTCAAGTGGTGTGGGACATTCTTGTACCTCCCTTACAAAGTAACAACTTTCTACATGTTGCAACTTCAACTGCAAAGTAGAGGCACAATACCTGTCAGGGCTCTTTGGCTTCTGGAGGCAGCATATTTCATTCCTGGAAACTGCTGTAAACCATATACCAGGAGACACAAGAAGTTTCTGGTTTAGGATCTACAGAAATCAAGGGGTCTGAAACTGTTTTAGGCTGTAGTAAAAAGTAGCTCTGCAATGTGGCCCACAAAATCTAGACAATTTTATGATATTATAGGATATGAGTAGAGGGGAAATTCATTATGTGAAGTTTATTGCAAGTCCTAATGAAAGAATCACAGCACAGAGCCCTACAGTTAAGTAACAAGACCAACTTAATGGAGAATTATAGGCCGCTTAAAAAACAACTTCTGTAGTGTTACTGAGCCCCTGATAGAAACTGTCTGTGTGTCTAGAGCTTCTTGAGTTGCAAAATCAAGTTTTTTATAATATTCCATATTACAACATGGAAGTATTTCAGCCTAGATTGGGTATAGGGAATGCCAGAGGACAAAATCAAGCCACACAAGCAAGTAGTCCAGATCCATAGGTCGTCAAGCACTTTTGTACTTCTCATGTCACATCTGACCATATACAATCAGTTAAGGAAGAAGGAAGAAAAAAACAAGCTTGGTTCATGAAAGTGTTGGCTTAATATGTGAACGATCAATTGACATTAGCTGTACTATATAACTACAGGAGTGACCTGAGGTTAAAATATATGTAAATTCATGGGCTGTAGAGAAAAAGAAAGAAGATTGAGCACAAGGAAGTTTGGGATAGAGACATGAAATCAGACAGTTGGGAGTGCAGTGATCTCCATATCCCATATTGATATCCACCAGAAAGTGTCCACCATTACAGAGGCCCTAAACTAGATAAGGAGACAGAATTACATGACCAGTTTATAGCAAACCATCCACTGCCACCATTTTCCGAATGCAGTCAGCAACCTTGATATGGTGAGGTGCCTCTATTAGGCAGAATTCCTGTGTCTAGGAACCAAGGAGCATTTTGACTTTGTTTTCCATCATTCTTGGTGATGCACTTGAGAAATTCCGTGCTTCTCATTGCCACATAGGTGAATTTTGTGGTATCCAGCACCCTTATTTTCAAAGTAAGAGTGCTTCACAGTGGACACAGCAAGAAATCCATTAAACAATAAGCTCTGGTTGCTTATAATTCATGACACTTTAGGTTTTTCGTTCTAAGAGACAAGATAACAAGCCAAGAAGTCATCGTGCTTTAGGTGAAATTGAAAAGATCATTGGAAGGAGATAGGTATGCTGTTACTAATAGGGAGAAGAGAGAATATATTTTGCATCCAGATGATACCCTTGGATGCCTGTTGGTTTACCATTGTGTAGATTTTACAATAAATGCATAAGTACAAAAACCATGGCCTGAGAACAGCTTGTTTCATCCTCAGGAATAAGGATGTGAACCATGCAACCCAACAAGCCCGGAAATGAGGAGAGGGTGAAGGAAATTTAGAAAGATCGATAGAGTATTGGTGAGTATCAGCCACTTCCCTAAGAGCATCCAAAGCGTTGGGGCAGTGTTATGTCCTACCAGCCTTCTCTTCTAACTTTCTCACAAAAAGATTCTCCAATCTGCAGAGGAACTTCTCCCAGAACATATATGAAGAAGTACATCTGAGCTGTAAAGTGGTAGACTGCAATGAACACTGTGATGTGATGTAGCTTCCCCTTCAGGACATAAGGACTTATTCCCTCAGTCTCTGAGGGTGTGGCTAGGCTAGCAAGAAGCCCTTAGTTGTCATTGTTCTTCAGGAAATGACCCAGCTAAAGAGAATCATGCTCCATCCTGGGGCAGCCTATATTCAATAATTGATGTAGGAACCACCCCAAAGGGTTGGCTGAGCCCTTGATGGAGACTGCATCTGTCATAAATTTGTTTAATGAAATTATTGCCCCCACATCCATTGTTAGGGCAGAAATAAATTGTTGTTTAAAACCAAATTGTAACTTGCCATCTTTGCCTCTTTAAAGTCTGTGTGGTGGTTTGTTGGGTATCCTGATTATTCCTCATCTCACTGACCCCATAGCTACTGACTATGATGTAAGCATTGGGTTAATACCTGAGTTTTGTAACTAATTCTCTCTTCCCACCTGAGATATTTCTAAATTAGCTAATCCTCAGTTTCCATAGGAAACCCTAAAGGAAAATGCCTACAAACACTCTCTTTCTTCCCTCTCCACCAACAGATTGAGCTTCCTATAACCTCAGGCTTCCAGATGGCCTCCTATTAGTACCCCTGACCACTTTGAGACTGTTGAGTAACAAACTTCTGTTTTGTGCCTTTTATTTCACTTACTCCTTGTGGCTCCTCTGACCAACCAACACACACAAACTTAACTTCTTTCTGGTCAGGGGCCTCTTTGAGACAGGCTACACTGGCAGGAATAAACTGGACACAGATCAGGCCAGAGTTACAAGGGCAGCTGCTAGCAAAACAAGAGTCCTGTGAAAGGGACACCTGGTCATGAGTCTGACACTTAGGCCTCTGGACATGTACTATGATAGTAAAATATCCTGTCCACAAACAAATTCCTTGGGTTTCTAGTGAGGAAGGGTTAAAGCTTACAGGCACTCAAAAGCCAGAGTTCTCAAGACTAAATTTGAAAGAAACCCTAATAAAAGAATCAAAACAGCATCACAGTCCAATATCTCCCTCTATTTAATCCTTTTTCCTTCCTTTCCCTTCCAAAATCACATCCTAATAAAATTCCTATACACTAATATCTTACAGTCTGCTTCACAGGGAACAGTACAAGTGACTGGAGACTTCAACAATATCAGATTCTCCCAGCTCCATGAGCTCTTCAACACCCTCCTCTAGGCAACCTAATCATGAGTACTTAGAAACTCATTCCAGGGTGACAGAAAATCTACACACAGGTCACCATTACTACCCACCTCCTTACAAAACCCTGGCAGTCAGCTTGGGTATGCTAAACATACCCACTTTGTCCACTTAAATTTTGTTTGTCCATAATATTAAGGGACCATATGGCAGCTAGGGAAAGGCCGTTATTAAATCCTTGCATATTGTTAGGGAAGTTAAATTATTCCCTTTCTTCAATAAAAGATGCTCTTTGACAAACTTGTATACAAAAACACCAAAGCAAACATGAGGTTTCACCATATTTTCTCCATGAAGGTGGTAATCTCTGCTGTTCTTCAATTAGAGAATATTCATCACATCTGTAAATGTTCCATAGTCAGCTTAGCTTGAATCCTTCAATTAGAAACTCTTTTAACAGGTCTGTTGAAGGCAATGCTGGCAGTGTATTTGAAGCCTCTTTGCTTTTTTGTTCTGTTTCATTTTTATTCTCTTTGTGCTTGAGGAATGAATGTAAATTATCTACTAAAATAATAGAGAAATCTGAAGTTTTTTTTTAACAGCAATACTGAGGGCAAATATTTGAAGATGGCGGTAAGAAAAAAGAACAATGAAAAGATCTACAGAAAAAAAAAATCACTCCATAATACTATTTTTTGAAATGTAGTATGACAAAGTTATAAGGAAACACACAGGAAAATTTGGGATGCCTCAGCTAAAAATAAAAGATCATGTCTAAATGTAGCATGCATAGTGTTTGCTTGTATAAATTAGATAGATTAAGTAAAAATAAACAGCAGCACACACACTTACACCACTGCTTTTCTTAATGTCTCCTTTAAGCCATTTCTGCTGGGGATAACAAGGACCAGAGAAAATGTGTGCTTAGAAACAGGAGTTATAAAATATCTAACCCATTTCATTGCCTCTGCTACATCAAAATAACTTGATAGGTATGTAGGATTGTGACTGTGATTTTGAACAGCAATGTTTTGGACTATTTCATAAAATTGCTGAAGTAAAACTTGAAATACTAGAGTAGAGATGAGAGACCTCTATCTTGAGGTTTTTTATTATTTTTTAAGCCAACAATTCCATTCTTAAGTGGAAAATGGCTGCCTGTCCTGTGGATGCTAATCCTCAAGCAATAACTAGGAAATCATGTGTCATTGGGAAGGAAAGACTGCATTAGTCTGCGGCATTATTTGTGACTGCAAGGTGGTGCTGGAATGGACGACAGCTGCCTCATGGATAGCAAGGCTCAGTCTTGCATTACCCTCTCCTGACTCTCCTCTTGCATTTCTGGTAACTTATTTCTAACTTCTTCACAGCTCTTCACCAACTTGCCCTCTAATTATTTGAGGTCATCTCTTGATGTATAGGCTCTCCCTGGGTAATCACATCCCATTCTCAGAGGTTCAATTACCACATGCCCAAATCTGTGTCTCTTCCAACCTCCTTTCTAAGCACAAGATTCAGATATTCAATTGACCACTGGATATGTCTAATGAAAAGGCTCATGGGCACTTCTAATTCAACATGAACAAAATCATACTGAGGATTGCTGATTTCTTCAGCTTGTTTTCAAACTTGCTATTATTCACATAGCCTACTTCAGTTAACAACATTAAACAATTACATCTTGTCTTTCTCTTCTTACTATACCAGCTAAGTCTTTCTATCAATTGCTTCTTTAAGCCATTTCTGTTGGCGTGAAAATCTAACAGGTTATACTCTCTGCAAATCTTTTCTCCAGTCTATTCTAAACCATCTGTTATACAAATCCCATACTAAACATCCCTGATGTGTATATGTGACTATTAAGGTCCTTTATAACTAGACCCAGCTTGGATCTGATTACCTTTGGAGTCATCTGCTGGGTACCTGCTTGCACCTATGATCCTCCCTGCTTATACTCCAAGTTTTCTCTCTGTGGTATTTTTGTCCTTATTTTAAAAAACCTTATAGTTTGAATATTATATTATTTCCTCTCTGCAGCCATGCATCAATCCATGCATGCTTAATTATCAACACATACATATCATACAATATGCAATACTATATTGTCTTACTATATTGTCTTAAACTGTGATGTTATAATCAGTTTATGTATCTCTCACTTATTGGAAAGACAATCTCATGACATAGTCATATATACCTCTTTATGTTTAGCACACTGTATGGCATACATTAATGCTTTCTATCTATACTGAATAAACATAATACTGGAATTCCTAGCCAGAGCAATTAGGCAAGAAGAAAGAATAAAAAGAATACAAATAGGTAAAGAAACTGTCAAAATAACCCTATTTGCAGATGACATGATCCTATACCTTAAAGACCCAAAAAACTCTACTCAGAAGCTCCTAGGCACCATCAATAGCTATAGCAAAGTAGCAGGATATAAAATCAGCATAGAAATATCATTAGCATTTCTATACACTAATAATGAACAAACTGAAAAAGAATATATGAAAACAATTTCATTTACAATAGCCTCAAAAAAATCAAATACCTAGGTGCAAACCTAACAAAAGATGTGAACGACCTCTACAAGGAAAACTATAAACTTCTGAAGAGATTGAGGAAGACTATAGAAAGTGAAGAGATCTCCCATGCTCATGGATTGGTAGAATCAACATAGTAAAAATGTCTATACTCCCAAAAGTAATCTACATGTTTAAATTTAATTCTTAATATCTAAACAGTAAGGGCATTTTGAGCCTAATATTTTGGGTGATACACTGCTCAGCCACACTAAAATTCTGCTTTTTCTTTTTCCTATTGTTAAAATTCAGACTCTATCCTGAATACCTTTTCTTTCAGATGCTTGCTCTACAAACTCTTGAGTGATCCATACATTTCCAGTGTTACATTACCAGCCATTGTCACTTGTCGCTTCATTCCATGTTGTCCCCAATATTCCCTCTCCCTCAATGGCTCTCCCAGAACATATTCAGTTCCATTCCCTCATTATATGCTGCTTCCAAATGCATTCCAAATACAGTTTACTATTTATGGTGCTTCACACCAGAAGAGAAGACATTTTAATTCCTTCATAATTACATTCATTATAGAAACAGATCCTCTGATAAATATACATTTCATGGTAATATTTATTGGAACTTAAACTCTGAAAAATTATAAATATTGATTTATGTGCATCTAATAGAAAATTGTAGAACTCAACATTTGTATTTCCTGATTATAAAGTAAAAGTGCTTTTAACATAATTTTTCCTCTCTTGATTATAGACTTATTCTTAATATTTAATGTCTTATAGTCCTGGATACATGTTATCTCATTTTCAGTGTTCATCTACACATTTATGTCCAATATCCTTGTTTTTACATTCATCAAGGACCAAGTGTTCCTTGCTAGCCATTATGTTTTTCTGTAATGAAATTAGTTTCATAGTTCTATTTCAAATTTGGCATTACTTTCATATAATTCATACCAGTCATAATTAAGGAAATTAAAATTTAAATCTCTACCAAAAATAGTGTAGTATTCAAAATAAGAAGTTGGTGCTATTTTAACTTCTTAAATTGTAACTGTCTTAACCTAGCTACTTCATAATATGAAGTTTTTGTTTAGCGATGACTATTCAAGTATGTTCTCATTTATTAAACTATTTTATACACACCTCTTAACAATGTAAATCTCTAAATTCATTTAGGTAGAAACAACACCAAAATTTAGCCTAAATGTTATAACAACTTATGAAAAATGTTCTCTTAAATAATGCATAAATTACCATATGATCACAAGAATATTAATATATGTAACTTACAATCAGACTGATTCTTATATATAAGATTATGATAATAACATTAATATTACCAAGCCAAAATGTCTCATCTTACAGTATAATGATTCAAATGTAAATAAATATAAAACATTCTTATAAAATATGCACATACTTCTAACTAGGACCAGTGAATATCTCAAAGTAATTGCTTCATTTTCAATCATGATACAGTCATGTATGAATATATGCATAATGTGAGTTTTATAATTACCTTTTAATGCAAATAGTAGCTATAGCATCTTCATATTTAATTTCTTTTTCATTCTGCTTATGCCTAAAGTATAGCAGACTGCATTTGAAGAAATTCCACCTCCGGGAGGACAGCTTTTCCTTGATAACAACATAAGAAAAGGTTAATGTGGTACAGTGTGGTTAATCAAAGTGGAGTAGCAAATAATGTACTTCTTAATTAAGGAAATGTTCTAAATAGGTCTGTCATTTTATATTTTTTCTGACAATACCCAAAGGTCCTGGTTTACAACTTAATGGTTAGAGAACAGATTCTGTTCATCCTGTTCTCCATGTACCTTCATGGTCAAGGAAAATTTATTCATTCTTTGCAGCCAAAGCCCTTCCTCTGAAATCAAATGCTTATTCATCCCCACTGACTTACAGGGATTAGACTTATAGGGAGAACATTTGGAAAGGAAAGCATATATCCACAAATCCATCTAATGAAAATTAGCTGGAAGCTTCTTGAAGGCACAGCTTTGTTCTTATCCATCTCTTTAACATTTCATCCCCACCCCTACTTTGTAGCAGTCACTATTAAAATATTTACTTTAACTTAACTAATAGATACTATATTGATAATATAGCACAACTTGTTTATTCCAGTGTGTGTGGGATTGCATACACACACATACACACCTTGTTGTAGACTCTTCTTTAAACTCTTAATAGTGTACTCAGGTGAGCATGTGTCCTGGTTTATTCCTTTTTATCATGGTGTAATTATTCTCAGAGGTGACATTGTTGGACATTTGATTAACAACCTGGATCTTGAAAAGTGGAGGTTATCCTGCACTAACTAGGTGTACTCAACCTCAAAAGCAAAATCTCCTTCCTGTGTGGGTCAGAGAGAAGTGACACAAGGGAAAACAGGAAAGATTTCAGACATAAGAGATTTAACCTGAATTTGCTAGCTTTTGAATGAGAAGACCAAAAAAAAGAAAACATGTTCATGGCCTCAAGAAATGAGAAATAGTCCTCTTCTCATGGCCAGCAAGGAAATGGGGCCCTCACACAGGGGAAGGGGCTAAATCCAAATGAACAAGGAAATAAATGCTTTCTTAGAGCCCCCAAACAGGGACACACCCTATCATCACCTTTGATTTTTAGTGTGATGGAACTTGTTCCATATTTCATAACCTAACAAAACTATTAAGTAACATATTAGCTTAAGCTGTCAAAACTGATTATTTGTTATGGCAGAAATAGGAAACTAGTACATCATTACCTATACGGTTAGAGCCACGTCAGAGCCAGTTCCAACACTGTAGGAACACAAATCCTAAACCTACTTCAGTTTCGGTCAGATGAGTGCAGAGTATACAGAAAGGCCATCTCTCCATCCCCTTTAGAATCTGCCATGGCTCTCTTCAGGTCTTGAAGACAATGGCAGTGTATTTTATATAGAGCAAGATATCAATGGCTAGTTTAGGCCATTAGAGGCTGAAAATTTAATTTCAACTCTTCACATGAACTAGTTTACAGATATACACAGAAATGACAATGCTGGCATTTTTGAGAATATATAATGCAAATGAATGCATATGAATTACATGAAAGAAAAAAGCACTTAAGTGGGGGGGGGCAGGGAAGAAGCTGCTTCAGCTGCTTCGGATTTCCATTGATTGAGTGCTGACTTCTGCATGTGCCTTTGCAGCTGTTTCAGGCTCAATTGCTACTTTGTCTTTTAATTTGACATTCTAGAAATTAGTTACTTTAGTTTCAACCAGTTCACTTATTGTTAAGCAATAAAATTCATCTCTTCAGGAAATCTGTTTTCTCCCTTTGGGAAAAAAAAAGTGTATAAGTTACATAAACATCCCAAATTGCAAGCTGAGTAGCAAATTTTCTGCTGTTGCAACTCCTTTAAGAGTCCTGAAGGAAAGGTTGCCCTGAGAGTTGGATCAGATGGTGATAGGTAAATTTGGGTGAAAATGAGGTAAATTTGGAGGCGAAGATAAAAATCAAAAATCTAAGAAGTCTGACAACTTCCATCTTGAGGTATCATGGTTCTCACAATGTGGTCCCTAGAGCACAGCAGCAGCAGCATCTGGTAGCTTGTTACAAATGCAAATTTGGGCGGGTCCTACCCAAAACCCACTGCATCAAAATCTCTGGGGGTGAAGGCCAAAGCTCTATACCATAAGAGAAGCTCGGCTGGTGATTCTGATATGTGCTATTGAATGATACTCGGTGCCCAAACAAAACACAGAAAACCCCAACCAATAGCTTTTTAAGTTCTCTTAGATGACTTTGAAATTATCTTGTGATGTATCTTCAGGAATATTAAACAGAAGCTCTGCTTTCTGGACTGCAGGAAGGTTTTTCTTTTAGGGAATTATGTATGAATGCTAATTCTTGCTATGAGCATCTTAACGTGGTGTGTTCCTAATTAATGGGAAACAATTAAAATTGGTATGGTAAGAATATATTTAGTGAGTAGGAATAAGGGACAAAGCATTATTTCTACTTTCAGAGTCTAATTAATTTGTTTGGTAGTAAGAAAATATTGTAATCAAATATAGTTTGTAAATGTACAGATTTATAATGTATCATAGAGGAGGACCAGAAGAGAAACAGACAGGCTGTGTTCTGATAATGAGGCAAGGTCTATGGCCATACCACCCTGAACATGCCTGATCTGATAATGAGGCAGGGGGAAGGGATGACAAAGCAGAGAGATAAAACTTTAAAAACTGAAACATGAAGAAGAACACAGAACACTGGGAGAATGAAATAGCCAATAAAATCACATGCAGCCATATGTGGGTTGAGCTTTGCTTTTTAATTCTGTAATCAGCTTGCAAGGGTATATAAGATGAGACCTCTTTGTTCTTGGGGTTCAGCCTTTGGACATGAGTCCCCTGAGTCTGTGCTGGCACAATAAAATGTTACTTCCTGCTAAACTGCCTCAGTGTCTTATATCTCAGCTTGAGATTCCCACAACAATAAGCCTGTTCCTCTTCTTGCATTTTTACATAATTACATCCAACATTTGTTTTCCTGATAAAGGTTTAGTCTTTATTACTTTCACCTAGAACTGCAAGAAGCCTCCAAAGTAGTGAGAAACATGTCTTGTAAATTAATATCTAAATAATAGAAGGCTAATAATGCCAGAGCTAAGAAATTAAGCAGTTGAAAAATATATATTTTTTAAAATCACAATTATGGCATGCTGTCTTCTACAGACAAAGTTTGTTAGGCAAAATATTAATTGAGAGAACATAGGACTCAAAGCCTGTATGTAATTAAAAGACTTGTGGGACAAATGATGACAAATAGGTTCTATACAATTGTAGCTTTTAAATACAACTTAAGCCTGTGGCAATGTTTGTTGGCTGAAAGTCCTTTCATCTAAGGTATTTACATAAGGCTGTTTTAAGGCACTAATTTTTGCTTCACTGCCTGTCTTAAATGAATTCTCTTCACTGTATGATTGATTTGATGTTTTAAATTCTTATAGATAACCAATATTACTAGTAAGTTCTAGAATAATATGTGACTGAATGCCAATTGCCAGCAAAACATTACAGGAAAAGATCTGGTTTCTGAAATCTATTGTTATAAAGTTGAAAAAGAGAAAGGGCTATTAGTGTATTAATGTGAAACTGATTAATTTGGAATTACCACATACACCATGTTATTTTAATACTTGGTTGGTGGATCAGTATTCACCATCTTCAAAATCCTGCAAAGGCTCAGGATTCAACTCTCAGGAAGTCCTTTAGAAAATCAAGTCTAATCTAGATGACACTTGCATACACAGAGATGCTCTCTGTTAAGTAAATAACAGTATGCAGAACTCAGACATTATTGTAAATGCCAGATGACTTCTGGTTTTGCCACAAGAGCACACTGTTCCATGATCATTTGGTCTTTTTTCTAGTGTCCAGTGAACTAGCCATTGTATACTTGCAATAAAATAAGTGTATAGTGGATAAATGAACAAATGCTTGTATCTTATCTATGCAAAGATGAACCATTAGCTGGTTCAACCTTATGCTAGTTATTAAAATTTGCAGAGGATTTTCAAAACTTCGTGGTTTTAGGGCTCAGCCTTCCTGAGACTCTCCTCTCTGCCTGTCTCTTTTTCTCTCTACATAGTACACATCTATCTGCTCTTTTACTAAAAAAATTAAAATAATAAAATTTGTTGTTTGAAGGAGTAAAAATAAAAACTAATAATCTTGCTGTAATTACTCCTAGGATAATGGATTTACTTGTAATTATATTGAATTAAATTTTAATGAAAGAATGGCAAATGCATATTTAATGACAGGTATAGACAAAAACATAGCTCTACTTGCAACTCATCTTTATTTTCAGTTTTTTTTAAATCAATCTTTTTTTTTTACCAGAAAGCCATAATGTTATAGTCTTTAGAAAATATACTCTGTTTTGAATTATGGGAAACTTTAATGAGAAATACTGAAATAAAAAGTTAGATACTATTTCTACTCCTGCAATCCTGGTTAAGACAATGATGGAAATCCATAGCTTATAGCTGACATTTATTTTATTCATGTCTGAAACTTTCCTATAAATTTTGTCATCTTGTAATAGCATTAGTTATTGAAGTACCTTATTAGTCACTTCTCTTTTTTTTCCAGTTCATAGTTTCACCTAAAAGAATGTATAGATATGTCCATGGAGAAAATTTCATTCAGTTCTGGAAATTAATCTATAAAGATTTTCTCCTGCTTCTCATTTAGTGAAGAGAAACCAACATTGCTGAGCAATTGTATAAGATACTGGATAGTCAATAACTGGGGAAAAGGAGTGAAGTATTATAGGACCACAAACACACTGTGTGACACAGGGGCAAATAAACTTAGGTTCTCTGGGATTCCATTTCCACATCTTAAAAAATAAGAGATTTGCAATTAGTCTATGTTGAATGGCCCTTCTAGGTTTATATTCTATGAATCTACATTTTTGACCACATTAATTGAAGAAGGGCAGATTCCATTCCTTAATACCTAGAGTTTTCACAGCCATTCTCTCCCAAGTCACATTAGCTCCTCCCAGAGTGTGCAATTTTGTCCCCCACTTTGTCCCTATGCTTCTCAGGCGGTTTTTGAGTGGCCATAAGTCATAAACTGAAACATTGATGACTCCCAGCTATAATATCAATACAATCTTTTATTTTCATACTTAAAATCTTCCTTTGAGAGCATTTTCTGAAAAGTTCCAACATGGCTTCTTTGGGAATTAGGACTATGGATACATACATGAAATATGAGGAAATTTTCAAAATATAAAAATTGCAGAAGATATCTTGTACAGAAGCCAAATAGAGGAGGAATGTTCATGGGGAAAGTTTTGATGCATTTCAACTTGTTGTCTGTATGCATTTTATATGAGACTTGTTACATTTGCTGCTTACAAAATCCAGTAAGTTTTTCCCAAACTGAAAAAAAAATAAAGGAAAACTTTCCTTTTAAGGTATATATGTTGACAAAACCTAGAAATATTTGCTTCTCTTTCTACATGCCCTCAAAGCTATGAATAAAGAAACTTCAAGTAAATCCATGTCATACCTTCTTTAAGGCCTTTTAAAGTCTTTTAAATGTTTAAGATTATATATCCAGGAATAACTCTGCCACTCGGTTAGGTATCAGGAGATCTGGTCTCTGTCAAAGTTTTCAGAAAGGCTGAACTTCTGCTCTGCCCTACTCTTCATCTATGCTTCTCACTAGAGAATGTCTAACATATTTTTTCCCAGAGGAAATAGTATCAGACACATCTTTAGTGATCCATCAGTTTTCTTATTTTGGCAACTACAGAGAATGAGTTAAGAAGAAAATAAAGTCAGAATATGTGTGTTCCTGCCTTTATTTTCCATGAAGGCTCCCTTCCTGCACACACATATCATGACCACCAAACAAAAATACTATCTTCATGTATGGAAGCACAAAATAAAGCAAGAACTCAGTTTCATTCACAGGTGAATTTAAATCCTAGTTCTTCCACCATCACACTGTGTGATGTTAGGAAAAATAGCTAACCTCTTTAAACCTTTGTTCACTTGTAAAAGTAGTATCCTTATACTTTCCTCTCTGGCTTAATAGGAAGTTTGAATGAAATCATGTACATTGCCCTCTGGGGGAAATGTGTCTAATTAGAGATACTTACCTTTCTTTCCAACACTATTGCATTCTTAGATCCCAAAAGAAGCAGATCCATATAGAGAAGTAGCATAAGCATGGCAGGATATCTCAAAAAGAGGGGGAAAAAATGGACCCGAATTACTCCCCAGGCCCAATTCTTTTACTTTTAGAGAACACAATGAGCATAACCTGAGGAGTTAAGACACATAGTTACGAAGTCAAGTGGAAGAGTCTGGCTGTATAAAGTGAATATGACGTAGATGTGGTAATAGTAGTGTGTTATATAAAATAAGACCATGAGGGCAGATAGTTTTTTCTTTTATATACTGGTATTACCATTTCATATTCTCTCCATCTCCCCCTTTCCTTCTCTGGTTCCCAGGCCTCTTTGCTGATTATCTCTCCTTATACCATGTGCTATTTCTGCACTGGTCACAATTTCTGCCAATGGATTTAAAAAAGATTAGCTCTCATTTTAGAAACAATCTAGCACTTTCAAAACCTACTTGATTTATTTATCTTCATGTCCGGATTTTTTTTGCCAAAAAAACTTTGTCATACAAAAGAGAATCTTATAAACAGAAGTCAAAATGATTCCTCCTCAAATCTTTGACTGTCACCTAAGTTTTTAAATGCTAACACTTGCATCATATTTTTCAAATCATTAAAGAGTTTTTATTTTACCTCATATATATCTCAATGTTATGAACTCTCTTTGACAAGATGAGCATTTCCACGTATTCTTTGTTTAGTTCAAAGTAGATTTCCAGTCTCTATTTCCCTGTGCATTAAAACATCAGGAGAAATGACTTTAAATTTGTCTGATATCCTTAGAAAACTCTTTAACTCTATGTTACCAGGCATTAACAATTCCAGTTATGAACATAATTACAGTTTATTTTTACTGGCAGTCTAGTAATTGACCCCTAACTCTCAAGGATGAAGTGACTACAAGAGCAAAATGAGCAAAAATAAATTTTAAATAACTAACCTCAGCAGAATAAACCTTGCTGCCTGTCATTTCATTTCCCCTTCTGACCAAGAGAACCCAGTATTCAGATCCATCCTCAAGTTGAGAAAGTGCCATGTTGTAACTTCCATACATTGAAGGAGTCAGGCTACAGTCTTGGCATTTCATTATTTTCCAGTCACTCAAACTATAAAAAGATATTAATGAGTCTTAAACAAGAGATTATCCATAGCCAATTTCTTTTAAGAAACACCTACTTAAACAAAAACTAAATGTCTTTTATTAAAACTTCTGAGAGCTTTTGATTCATTAATGTATGATATGAATTTCCAAAAGAGAGACATAATAATGTAGTTTACAGCTTATACATTTCTAAGGAATACTTCATTGTTTTTCAGTGAACATAATAATACTGGTAGGAAATCTATATCAACATATCAATTCAAAAATACTTTTAAGCAAATATCTTCACAAACTACAATTTTTACCAGTAAGCTACTATTGTGCATTCAATAAGTACGAACTCATTCTGTGCCATAATGTTCATGTGTTATAGTTTTAGAGTCAAGAAGTGATGGCTATATAATTAGTATTGTCAAAAATATGCAAAGTACATATATGCTGCAGAGAGAGGCCTCAGGTGGCTCAACATGGTAACTCTGTTGCCTATGCTGACTTCAGGAGCCACAGTGAATATACCTGAACACATGGGAAGCCTGGAAATGGAGCCAGTGACAGTAGAGGATGTGGGCATTAACTTCACCCTAGAAGAGCGGGCTTTGTTGAATACTTTCCAAAAGAAGCTTTGCAGAGATACGATGCCGGAAACTTTTGTGAATCTGGCCTCCATACAAAAGAAGAGAAAAATACTAATGATTACTACTAAACTTTCAGGAGAAATTTAAGGTAAATTGCACTCATAAGATAAAACAATGCTCATTAAGAATCTTGAAATGATGAGAAAATTTAAAAACACATGACACAAACACATCAAGCTCTAAATTGATTTAATCTCATAAAATTTTCCCTAAGAACTGCATATATGTTGAACATCCATAATTGCGAAATTAAAAATCTGATAACGTGAAGTACCAGGGAGCCACAAGTAACTTTTCTTTCTTCATTCATTTTAATGGATATTGTTATGACATTTTCATACATGTATATAACATACTTTGATCATATTCACTCCCAACATTACCCTCTGTTTCCTTTCTCCCCCTTCAAACTAACCACTTCCTCTTCCTAACAGTCACCTTTCTATTTTCATGTCTTTTCTTTAACCTATAGGGTACATATATGAAGGAAACATGTGATATTTGTCCACATCTGGCTTATTTCACTTAACATGATGATCTCCAATTCAACCCATTTTCCTAAAAATGCCAGGATAAAACTCCATTTTGTGTGTGTGTGTGTACATATATATATATATATATATATATATATATATTGCTTTATCCATTAACCTATTGATGGTCATCTAGGCTAATTCCATAGCTTTGTCATCATGAATAGTGCTGCAGTAAACATAGATGTGCAGTATCTTGAAGGTAGGTGGACAAAGATTCCTTTGAGTATATATAAAGGAGCTCTATATGTGAATCATATAGTCATTTTAATTTTTTGAGTAACTTCTATACTGACTTCATAGTGGGTGCACTAATTTACATTCCCACCAAAAGTGTATAAAGGTTCCCTTTTCCTGCATCCTTGCCGGCATTTGTTATTTCCTTGATGGTAGTCATTTTGACTGGGGTGAGATGGAATTTTAATGAAGCGCTGATGTGCATTTCCACAATGGCTAAAGATGTTGAAAATTTTTTCATGAAGTTACTGGCTATTTGTAATACTACTTTTCATAACTATCCAATTCATTTGCCTATTTATTATATTCTTTTGGTGCTTAATTTTTTTTTGATTATTGAGCATCTTTATTTTTTTATTTTATTTTTTACCTTAAGCTTTTTTTTTAATTTTTATTGTTTTATTATTCATATGTGCATAAAATACTTGGGTCATTTCTCCCCCCTGCCTCCACCACCTCCCTTTCCACCCACTCTGCCCCCTACCACTTCCGTTTACCCCCTCAATACCAACAGAGACTATTTTGCACTCATCTCTAATTTTGTTGTAGAGAGAGTATAAGCAATAATAGGAAGGAACAAGGGTTTTTGCTGGTTGAGATAAGGATAGCTATACAGGGAGTTGACTCACATTAATTTCCTGTGCATGTGTGTTACCTTCTAGGTTAATTCTTTTTGATCTCACCTTTTCTCTAGTTCCTGGTCCCCTTCTCCTATTGGCCTCAGTTGCTTTTAAGGTATCTGCTTTAGTTTCTCTGCGTTGAGGGCAATAAATGCTAGCTAATTTTTTAGGTGTCTTACCTGTCTTCACACCTCCCTTGTGTACTCTTGCTTTTATCATGTGCTCAAAGTCTAACCCTAACCCTAACCCTAACCCTAACCCTAACCCTAGCCCTGGATCTAATGTTTGCATATGAGGGAGAACATACGAGTTTTGGTCTTTTGGGCCAGGCTAACCTCACTCAGAATGATGTTCTCCAATTCCATCCATTTACCAGCAAATGATAACATTTCGTTCTTCTTCAGGGCTGCATAAAATTCCATTGTGTATAGATACCACATTTTCTTGATCCATTTATCAGTAGTGGGGCATCTTGGCTGTTTCCATAACTTGGCTATTGTGAATAGTGCTGCAATAAACATGGGTGTGCAGGTGCCTCTGGAGTAACCTGTGTCACAGTCTTCTGGGTATATCCCCAAGAGTGGTATTGCTGGATCAAATGGTAGATCAATGTTTAGCCTTTTAAGTAGTCTCCAAATTTTTTTCCAGAGTGGTTGTACTAATTTACATTCCCACCAACAGTGTAAGAGGGTTCCTTTTTCCCCACATCCTCGCCAACACCTGTTGTTGGTGGTGTTGCTAATGATGGCTATTCTAACAGGGGTGATGTGGAATCTTAGTGTGGTTTAAATTTGCATTTCCTTTATTGCTAGAGATGGTGAGCATTTTTTCATGTGTTTTTTGGCCATTTGAATTTCTTCTTTTGAGAAAGTTCTGTTTAGTTCACTTGCCCATTTCCTTATTGGTTCATTAGTTTTGGGAGAATTTAGTTTTTTAAGTTCCCTATATGTTCTGGTTATCAGTCCTTTGTCTGATGTGTAGCTGGCAAATATTTTCTCCCACTCTGTGGGTGTTCTCTTCAGTTTAGAGACCATTTCTTTTGATGAGCAGAAGCTTTTTAGGTTTATGAAGTCCCATTTATCTATGCTATCTCTTAGTTGTTGTGTGCTGGGGCTCCATTGAGAAGTTCTTACCTATACCTACTAACTCCAGAGTATTTCCTACTCTTTCCTATATCAACTTTAGAGTTTGTGGCCTGATATAAAGATACTTGATCCATTTTAAGTTAATCTTGGTATAGGGTGATATACATGGATCTAGTTTCAGTTTTTTGCAGACTGCTAACCAGTTTTCCCAGCAGTTTTTGTTGAAGAGGCTGCTTTTTCTCCATCGTATATTTTTAGCACCTTTGTCAAAGACAAGTTGGTTATAGTTGCGTGGCTTCATATCTGGGTCCTCTATTCTGTTCCACTGGTCTTCATGTCTGTTTTGTGCCAGTACCATGCTGTTTTTATTGTTATTGCTTTGTAATATAGTTTGAAGTCAGGTATCCTTATACCTCCAGCATTGTTCTTTTGACTGAGTATTGCCTTGGCCATTCGTGGCCTCTTGTGTTTCCATATGAATTTAATGGTAGATTTTTCAATCTCTTTAATGAATGTCATTGGAATTTTGGTGGGAATTGCATTAAACATGTAGATTACGTTTGGGAGTATCGACATTTTTACTATGTTGATTCTACCAATCCATGAGCATGGGAGATCTCTCCACTTTCTATAGTCTTCCTCAATCTCTTTCTTCAGAAGTTTATAGTTTTCCTTGTAGAGGTCATTCACATCTGTTGTTAGGTTTACACCTAGGATTTGATTTTTTTGAGGCTATTGTAAATGGAATTGTTTTCATACATTCATTTTCAGTTTGCTCATTGTTAGTGTATAGAAATGCTAATGATTTTTCTATGTTGATTTTATATCCTGCTACCTTGCTATAGCTATTGATGATGTCTAGAAGCTTCTGAGTAGAGTTTTCTGGGTCTTTAAGGTATAGGCTCATGTTGTCTGCAAATAGAGATATTTTGACAATTTCTTTACCTATTTGTATTCCTTTTATTCCTTCTTCTTGCCTAATTGCTCTGGTTAGGAATTCCAGTACTATGTTGAATAGGAGTGGAGATAGTGGGCATCCTTGTCTGGTTCCTGATTTTAGAGGGAATGGTTTCAGTTTTTCTCCATTAAGTATAATGCTGGCTGTAGGTTTGTCATATATAGCTTTTATAATGTTGAGGTACTTTCCTTCTATTCCTAGTTTTCTTAGAGCTTTTATCATGAAATGGTGTTGGATCTTATCAAAGGCATTTTCTGCATCTATTGAGATGATCAAATGGTGTTTGTCTTTGCTTCTGTTACTGTGGTTTATTACATTTATTGATTTTCATATGTTGAACCACCGCTGCATTCCTGGGATGAAGCCTACTTGGTCATGGTGAATAATCTTTTTGATGGGTTGAATTCAGTTTTCCATTATTTTGTTGAGGATTTTTGCATCAATGTTCATTAAGGAGATTGGCCTATAGTTCTCCTTTTTGGAGGTGTCTTTGCCTAGTTTTGGGATAAGTGTAATACAGGCTTCATAAAATATGTTAGGCAGTTTTCCCTCCCTTTATGTTTCGTGGAACACTTTAAGAAAGGTTGGTATCAGTTCTTTAAAGGTCTGATAGAATTCAGCAGAGAATCCATCAGGTCCTGGACTTTTCTTTTTGGGGAGACTCGTGATTGCTGCTTCCATTTCATCTTGTGTTATAGATCTATTCAGGTGATTAATTTCCTCTTGGTTCAGTTTTGGATGATCATATGTATCTAGAAATCTGTCCATTTCTTTAAGATTTTCAAATTTATTTGAATATAGATTCTCAAAGTAGCCTCTGATGATTTCCTGGACCTCCATGGTGTTTGTTGTTATCTCCCCTTTTGCATTCCTAATTCTACTAATTTGGGTTTTTTCTCACCTCATTTTAGTAAGGTTTGCCAGGGGTCTGTTGACCTTGTTTATTTTTTCAAAGAACCAACTTTTTGTTTTATTAATTCTTTGTATGGTTTTCTTGGTTTCTATTTCATTGATTTCAGCTCTTATTTTTATTATTTCTCTCCTTCTATTTGTTTTGGGATTTGTTTGTTCTTGTTTTTCTAGGAGTTTGAGATGTATCATTAGGTCATTGATTTGGGATCTTTCAGTCTTTTTAATATATGCATTCATGGCTATAAACTTTCTTCTCAGGACAGCCTTTGCTGTGTCCCATAGGTTCCGGTAGGTTGTGTTTTAATTTTCATTGACGTCCAGGAACTTTTTAATTTCCTCTTTTATTTCATCAATGACCCACTGTTCATTAAGTAATGAGTTATTTAGTTTCCAGCTGTTTGCATGTTTTTTTGTCTTTACTTTTGTTGCTTTATTGCATTGTTATCAGATAGTATACACAGTATAATTTCTATATTCTTATATTTGCTGAGACTTGCTTTGTGCTCCCTATTTTGGAGAAAGTTCCATGGGCTGCTGAGAAGAATGTATATTGTGTAGAAGTTGGATGAAATGCTCTGTAGACATCAAGTAGGCCCATTTGATCTATTGTATATTTTAGATCTTGGATTTCTATATTGATGTTTTGTTTGATGACCTATCTATTAATGATAATGGGGTGTTACAGTCTCCCACAACCACTGTGTTGCAGTTAATGTATGCTTTTAGGTCTTTCAGGGTATGTTTGATGAAACTGGTTGTGTTGACATTGGGTGCATATAGGTTGATAATTATTATTTCCTTTTGGTCTATTTCTCCTTTTATTAGTATGGAATGTCCTTCTTTATCTTGTTTGATCAATGTAGGTTTGAAGTCTACTTTGTCAGAGATAAGTATTGCTACTCCTGCCTGTTTTTGGAGGCCATTGGCTTGGTAAATCTTCTTGCAGCCTTTCATCCTAAGCCTATGCTTATTTCTGTCGGTGAGATGGGTCTCGTGTAAGCAACAAATTGTTGGATCTTACTTTTTAATCCATTTTGTCAAATAGTGCCTTTTGATGGGTGAATTAAGTCTGTTAACATTACGTGTTAGTACTCATAGGTATGTGGTGATTCCTGTCATTTAGTTGTCTTAGTTGTTTGAAGGTTTGATTGTGTGTACCTAAGTTGAAGTTACTCTCTACTTTCTTGCTTTTTCTTTACCTGTAGTTTGGTGCTGCCTGTCCTTTCATGGTTATGTTGGGTTTCACTTTCTTTATGCAGAATCCCTTGAAGAATCTTTTGTAGTGGTAGCTTTGGGGTCACATATAATTTTAGTTTCTGCTTATCATGGAAGACTTTTATTGCTCCATCTATTTTGAATGATAGTTTTGCTGGGTAGAGTATCCTGGGGTTATTCAGTGCCCAGAAGATCTCACCCCATGCTCTTCTTGCTTTTAATATTTCTGTTGAGAAGTCTGTTGTGATTTTGATGGGTTTACCTTTGTATGTTATTTGTTTTTTCTCTCTTACAGCCTTCAATATTCTTTCCCTAGTTTCTGAGCTTGTTGTTTTAATGATGATATGTTGTGGGGTAGTTCTATTTTGATCTGGTCTGTTTGGTGTTCTGGAGGCCTCTTGCATCTGTATGGGAATATCTTTCTCTAGATTTGGGAAATTTTCTGTTATTATTTTGTTGAATATATTACACATTCCCTTTGCTTGCACCTCTTCTCCTTCTTTGATGCCAATGATTCTCAAGTTTGGTCTTTTGATGGAGTTGGTGAGTTCTTGCATTTTCTTTTCACAGGTCTTGAGTTATTTAACTTATAGTTCTTCAGTTTTTCCTTTAATTACCACTTCATCTTCGAGTTCTGAAATTCTGTCTTCTGTTTCTTCTATTCTACTGGATTGGCCTTCCGTTTTGTTTTGCAATTCTGTTTCATTCTTTTTTCTGAGGTTTTCCATATCCTGGGTGGTTTCCTCTTTAATGTTGTCTATTTTTGTCCTGAGTTCATTTATCTGTTTATTAATCATGTTCTCTGTTTCACTTTGGTGTTTATCCAGTGCTTCTATGCTTTCCTTTATTTCTTCTTGTGCTTTTTCAAATTCTCTATTTTTGTTGTCTTGGAATTTCTTGAGTGTCTCCTGTACATTTTGGTTGACCATATCCAGTATCATCTCTATAAAATTCTTGTTGAATACCTGTAGTATGTCTTCTTTTAATTTATTCTTGTGGGCTTCATTGGGTTCTTTGGCATAGTTTATCTTCATTTTGTTGGAGTCTTGATCTGAGTATCTGTTTTCTTCATTCCCCTCTGGTTCCTGTACTAATTTTTTGCTGTGGGGAAACTGGTTTCCCTTTTTTTTCTGTCTTCCCATTATTGTCCTTGGTGTTGTTACTGTCCCTGTACTGTGTGCAATTAAGTATTTTCTGGCTTGTAATAATAGCACTAGTGATATTTAGAATAGAAGGTTGAGAGGGGATGGAAAGCCAAGAAGTTAAAGGAAAAGGGAAAAACAAATAACCAAGTAGAAAAAAAACAAAACAAAGAAACAAACAAAAAAGTTTCAAAGATATAAACAGGGAGAGACAGTGTACTAATCAACTGTAAGCTGAAAAGGCATTAGAGAGATTGAGAGAGATTGAAAATAAAAAAGAAAAAGAGTAAAGATAAGAATAAAAATAAAAAAATAAGTAAATGAAAGAAAAAATATATATAATAAAATAAAATAAAACAAAATAAAAAATAAAAAATAAAAACCTCCAAGTTCAAATGCAATGAAATTTCAGTCTTAATAATTTTGGTGTTTGTCCCTCAGCCTCCAATCCTGGAGATGGTGCCTCAGATGTTGTTCTGTAGTTGTCTCATCAAAGGGGAGACATAAAGTAGAACAAAACTGCACACACACAAAAAAAAGCCCACCAAGTGTTCCAAGTTCAAATGCAATACAGTTTCAATAAGTTTTTCAGCACGCAGGTGTAGTTCGGTTATTTTCTCATAAAAGGTAGGGAGTGAGAAAAAAAAAGAGTTTGGAGATAGGTCTGTGAATGGCTATCTGCGGCTGTGGCTTGCCCAACCGCTGCTGTTAGCCTGCTGTTGCTGGAGGCTTTATTTATGCAGATCTCAGGACTGAGCTTAACACTCACCTAGACCCACAGGCTTTGTTTATTCAGAGTTCTCCTGTGTGGGAGCCTCTGCTACAAGCTTTCCCCTTTCCAAGCACACTGGGGGAGGTGACACTGCACCTGCTTTCTCAGGCCTGCGTGTTTATTTACAGTTCATGTGGGAAGTGGGTCTTCCTCCCTTTCCTGTGGAGTTTTCCTCCCTGTGCCACTCTCACAAGCTTTCCCGCTCCTGATTGCTGGGCATGTGCTGCTGCTCCTGCCTGCCAGCGTGTTTGTTTACAGCTCACCTTGGAGATGGGTCTTCCCCCCTCTCCTGTGGAGTTTTTCTCCCTCTGCCACTCTCACAAGCTTTCCTGCTCCTGGTTGCTGGGTGCACACCCCTGCTCCCACCAGAGCCTCCAGGCCCGGCTTGTTTATTTACAGTTCTGGGAAGGATTACCCTCCTCCCCTCTTTGGAGCTCAGGGTGCCCCACCCTCTTTGCCACGTGTCTTTATTGTTCTTATTGCTTATTACTCAGTTTCTCTTTTTTCCCCAGGTGAGGGGTCGGTCTGTCCAGGGGGCTATGCTGATCTGTCCCAGGGTTGTGTGTGGAAGTACCACGTTCCACTTAGCTCACCTTGTCCGTGTCTTCCCCATCTGTCTGGGAGTGGGCATCTGGTAGCCCAGGGGCCCTCCTGGTTTCTACGTTTAACATGATCTGGAGATTGTCTGCGCAGGCTGGAGGTGTGGAGGGGTCAAAGTTTTGCCTCTTCTCAGTGGCCTTGCCTGCAAGGTGTGTCTCCAGTGTTTCTCCAAGATTTAACTGTAGGAGGCATGCTTTCTGGTTCCTCCCTCTAGCCACCATCTTGGAATCCTCCCTGGTGCTTAATTTTTTAAATTCTTTATATACCTGGATATTAATTCCCCTGTCAGATGGGTAACTAGCAAAGATTTTCACATTCTGTAGCCCATCTCTTCACTCTGGTAATTATTTATTTTTGCGTGCAGAAGCTTTTTAATTTGATGCAATCTCATTTGTAAATTCTTGCTCTTATTTCCTAAGCAATTGGAGTCCTATTAGAAAGTCTTTGCCTATGCCTATGTCTTGAAGTGTTTTTCCTATGTTTTCAGTAGTTTCAAGGTTTAATATTAAAGTCTTTGATACACTTTGAATTTATTTATGTATAGGGTGAGAGGTAGGGATTTAGTTTTAGTCTCCTACATGTAGATATCCAGTTTTCACAACAAAATTTGTTGAAGAAGCTGAACTTTTCCAACATGTTTGTGGCATCTTTGTCAAAAATCAGATGGCCATTGCTGCTTGGGTTTATTTCTGGGTACCTTATTGTTTTCCATCAATCTACATGTCTGTTTTTGTACTGGTACCATACTGTTTTTTTTCCTGTGGCTCTGAAGTATAATTTCAAACTAGGTATTATGAGACATCCAGCACTGTTCTTTTTGTTCAGGATTATTTTGGCTACTTGGTGTCTTTTGTCTTATGAATCTTAAGTTTTTTATATTTCTGTGAAGAATGCAATCTTTTTCTATTTTATGGAATAATTTGAGGCATATTGGATTTTTTTAAAGGTTTGGTAGAATTCAGCAGTGAATCTATCTTGTTCTGGAATTTGTTGGTAAACTTTTTATTACTGCTCCATTCTCATTGATTGATGTACATCTGTTCAAATTGTTTATATCCTCTTGGTTCAATTTTGATAGGTCATATATGTTTAGAAATTTATCCATTTCCTCTAGATTTTCCAATTTCTTGCATATAAGTTTTTGGAATATTCCCTATTCGTTTTCTGCATTTCAGTGACATCTATTTTATCACCTTTTTTATCTCTAATTTTATTAATTTGGGTCTTTACTCCCTTTCTTTGTTTAATTTTGGCTAAGGTTTTGCCAATATTGTCTCTTTTCAAAGGGCCAACTCTTTGATTCATTGTTCTTCTTTATTCTTTTGGTCTCCATTTCATTCATTTCTGCAGTAATTATTTCTATCTACTGGTTTTGGATTTGGCTCATTCTTGTTTTTCTATGACCTTGGAGTATATTGTTAGATTATTTGACATTTCTCTTAGTTTTCAATGTAGGTATTCATAGCTATGAATTTCCTCTTGCAACTGTGTGTGCTGTATCCAAAAATTTCTGATAAATCATGTTTCCATTGTCATTTGGTTCTAAGAATCTTTAAATTTCCTTCTTGATTTCTTCAATGATCCACTGATTATTTAAAAGTGAATTGTTGTTGGGTGCTAGTGGCTCACAACTGTAATCCTAGCTACTCAGGAGGCAGAGCTCAGGAGGATCATAGTTCAAAGCCAGCCCAGGCAAATACTTAGAGACTCTATCTTGAAAAACCCATCACATAAAAGGGCTGGTGGGGTGACTCAAGTTGTAGACCCTGACTTCAATCCCCAGTACCAAAAATAATAAAAATGTGAATAGTTTAATCTCCATATATTTCTATTGTTCCTGTAGTTTCTCTTCCTATTTCTGATTTTATTCCATTATGATTAGATAAGATACAAAAATCATTTCAATTTTTAAAATTTGTTATGATTTGCTTTCTGGCCTGAAATGTGATCTGTTTTGAAGAATGTGTATTCCACAGTTGTTGGATGGAATATGTAGTTGTTTATTAGCTCCTTTGATCTTTGGTATTGATTTATCTTGGGGAGGAGGGAAGTCTGGATGATCTATTGATGAGAGTGGGGTAGTGATGTCACCCACTACTATTGTATCTCAACCTATCTATCCCTAATATCCAGTAGTGTATGTTTTATGAAATGCACCAAAAATTGGTGCATTTGTATCTACAATTATTTTTGTAACTCACATTTGCACTCAGGGCCTCACTACTGCTAAGCAGATACTCCACTAATTTGAGTCACACCCCCAACCCTACAATATTTTTTATCTTCTTGATGGATTGTTCCCTTTATTAATGTGAAATGACCTTCTTTATCCCTCCAGCCTAATTTTACTTGGTCAGATATGAGTATAGGTACTCCTGCTTGCTTTCAGGATCAGTTTTTTTTGAATATCATTTTCCATCCTTTCACTTAAAGCATGTGTGTGTCTTTGTCAGTGAGGTGAGTTCATTATAGACAACAAACAATTGGATCTTCATTTTCAATCTGTTTCTTTGGTCTGAATCTTTTAATTGGATAGTTAGAACTATTTATGCATAGGGTAATTACTGAGATATAAATATTCTCCTCTCTTCATTGTGCAGGTTTGCTGGTTTACTGAGATAATGCTTGATTTGTTCCTACTCACTTTTTATCAATTAGTTCAGTTTATATATCTTTCTTTCTTTCATGTGTATTAATGCTTTAAACATCTCCCATGTTGGCTTAGTGGTCATAGATGGCTTTAACTTATTATCACAGAAATTCCTTATTTCTCTTTTGATTTTAAAGGTTAACTTTGCTCCTTATAGTAGTCTTGGTTGGTGGTAATTTTGTTTCAGGGTTTCAAATACATCAGTCCTGGCTGTTCTGGCCTTTGGGGCTTCTGCTCAGAGGTCTGCTGTTATCATACATTTTCCTTTGAAATAACTGGTTCTTCTCTTGTAGCTTTCAGTATTCTTTCCTTGGCTCTTTATAATATGATATGGAGAGATTCTTTTCTGGTCATATCTATTTTGGGGTTTTAAATTTCTACTATACTTAATAAATTTGCCACTATAATTTTATGGCATAAACCTTCTATGCCTTTACTCCGTATCTCAATCCCACATCTACACCACAGATTCATAGGTTTGGTCTCTCAATTGTGTCCCAGAGATCTTGAATGATTTGGTCATGATTCTTCTTTTATTTGAAAATAAAAATCCCCCAACCTTGTCTTCAATCTCTGATATTCTATCTTCCTCCTGGTCTAGTCTATTGGTAATGCTTTCCATTAAGATTTTTATTTGATTGAGCTTTTTGTTTCCAAATTTCCATTTGATTTTTTTTCTCTTTCAGAATCTCTGTCTCGCTAATTTCTCATCAAAGTTGTCGAATATCTTGTCCAAGTTGTTGAGTTTCTCATACATGTGTTGAAATGACTTCACTCCATTCATCTATTGATTTGAATCCTCTTTGAGGCTGTCATTTTAAAAACTAGACTTTTGAGGTTTTGGACACTTTAACAGTTTCTGTATCTTTTAATTCAGTTATTAAAGAGTTATAAGCTTTTGGAGGAATCATTTTGCCTTGCTTTTCCATATTTTTAGTGTTTCTAAGTTGTAATTTGTACATGTGCTAGGATGGATATCTCTTCCTGTGTTATTCAGGGATCTTTTTAGTGTGCAGATTTCTCTTGAGTGCTCAATTCCCATGCCACTCACAGATGAAAACAAACTATCATACAGCAATAATACTACTCAGACTGGTGCTGTATGCAGACTGAGGACTGAACTATAAGGATAGGGCACAAAACCAACACTTCTTTTGTTAAATCATTAACAAATCCATTATATTGTGTTTCTCATATTCTCAGAAGTAAAAAGTAAGGAAATTATTTGAATGTACAAAAGGTAGTCAGTATGCAGAAAAGTTCCAACAGACTCTAGAGCATATTATAAACAAGAAAACTCATGCTGGAGTAACATGATGTGTAAGCCATGTGTGTGAAGAAGTCCTCATCCATCATTCATATCTAAATGTGCTCCTCAAAGCTCACATTGGACCTGCATATGTGGGTATCAGAAATATGGAGAGAAAGTCTATAAACATAAGCAATATGGGAAAGTCTCCAGTTCTCCCCAGTGCTTTTGGAAGCATGAAAGAACTAACTCTGGAAAGAAGTCCTATGAAAATGAATCATGTGATAAAGGCTATACATGTCTTCTCATCAAAATCATGAGAGAACTCATACTAGGAACACTATGAATGTAAGCAATGTGCAAAAGTCTTCAAGAGATGAAATTATGTTTAGATACATGAGAGAATTCATGCTAGAGAGACACGTGGTGAATATAGATATAATGGGAAAACCTCTTATTCACATTACTTTCGAATACCTGAAATAACTTACATGGGAGAGAGGAACCCTGTATAAGTAAGCCATGTGGAAAAGTCTTTAGTCATCCCAGTTATTTTCACCAATATGAAAGAACTAGCACTAGAGAGTAACAAAAATAGAGAATATGGGAAGACTTCAATATCTGAAAATTCTTCTAGTACTCAAGAGAATGCACAGTGGATAGAGCTCATTTCAATGTAAAACAAGTGGGAATGCCTGTACTCTTCTCCTTTCAATTCCCAGATAAGGAAAAAACAAAAACAAAAAAACAGTGCAGAGAGAAAACTTAACTAAAAGAGACATGCAGAACTGTTCATTTGGCTCACATGTGAGTCCACATTGGATCAAACTCTGTATGATTATGAAAAATACAAGAAATTTGTTTTGATTGGCAGAGTGGCTCAAATGGTAAGAGTGCATACCTAGCTAGAGTGAGACACTGAGCTCAAATGCCAGTGCTGCCAAAATACAAAATTATTGTAACAAATAGTTTCAAAGTCCTGTAAAAATTTTTCCTGTAGTAGAATCCTATGAAAGTAATATGAAAAGTTTGCTGTAAATTAGTATCAATACTCCAGAAATATAAAACTTGAAGGAAACATTCTAAAAGAATTACATATTTTATTTATCACTGGCCCATTTAGTACTACCCTTTACTATGTACTTCTTACTTTTAATCTTGAAAATGAACTTTAAACTTGGTATAGTGGAGATATAGTGTAGTCCAGCTGGGTGGGAAGCTGAGGGATGATTGCTTGAGCCAACAGGTTGGAAATAAGATTCAAACAACACTGAAAAGAAACTACAGGCATTAAGTGACATAATTTTAAAGCAATTTTTCTAAAGCACATGAGCTTAAGGGATAGTGTATCTAAAAGATCAAATCAAGTAATAAGTTGTTTCTCCTTTCATTTAGAATCATATTAGATTCTTGGGTGAACTCAAATGTATTTGTAATATTCCAATAGAGTTCATTTTCATGATTTTGAATAATTGTGACTATGCTATTGAAAATGCATCATTGGTATTTTCCTACTGGCCTCATGTGGTATGCGCTATCATTTATATGTATGGATTTTCTTTTTTTACTTTTTGATATATGTTTTTTTCAAAGGAGATTTCTGTTACTTTTATATTTTTTTCTATTTGTACGCCTTTATTTTTTTCTTTATTCATTTATTCATATGAGCATACATTGTTTGGGCCATTTCTTCCCCCTGCTTCCCATCCCCTCTCCCCTCCACCCCCCTCACTTCCAGGCAGATTTCTGTTATTTTAGAAAGGGCCAACTGTTTTCAAATAACTGTTAGAGTAAAAAATCTTAGTTTTTCATTTATTCAGAAGATACCTGCCAATACCTCATTGTAACCACAGAAGAGTGTATTTGCTTTTTCTTTCATGTCAAGAGTCACTATTATCATGTGCACCCAAATAAAGGCTTTTCGCTTCGTGCTTACTAGGCAGGTACTCTACCACTTTAGCCAGTCCCTAGTCCTTTTTGCTCTTATTTTTTTTGAGATAGGGTCTTGCTTTCTGCCTGGGCCAGATGTGGACTATGTTCCTTCTATTTTATACTTCCTGCTATTGCTAGAATGACAGGTGTGTTCTACTGTATGACTATTGATTGGTATGGAGTCATGCGAACTTAGGTCCAGGCTGGTCATGAACCATGATCTTCCCAATCTCAGCTTCTCAAGTAGTTAGAATTACAGGCTTGAGCTATCGCAAACTGTTAATTATGAGTTATTCAAATTATTTTTCATAAATGAGTAAGAAACTATTTTATTATTCAGGCTTTAGATGGCATATTTAAAGATTTTGTACAGAGTGGTGCTAATAAAAATATTTGAGATAATACCAAATATAAAAGCTCTGCATGACAATAGGTTTTGTCAAAGAAAGCCAAAATATTCTGGTTTATTTAGTAAGCTTTTCACTTTTTACTGAAACTTGTTTACATTTTCTTTTCTCACCAATACACTTTTCCCCTCTTCAAATCATCCATGATTTTTTTTTTGCAAAGGAATAAAACATAAACACATAGGAACTTTAGATTCTTCCTGTTAAGTATAACACCAAGATTAGTGCAAGAATTAAGGGTACACGAAGTATATATTTTCTGTACATTATATACATTAATGCACTGAATAAGTGCATTAAGTAAAAGATCTGAATGTACACATTATCATATTTTTTAATTAAATTTAGGTGTAACTTTAGGAGACAGGAGCAGAATCAATAATTTACATCTATTTTGATTTTGGAATCTATAAGACATGCAATATACAACTATGTAGTTTATTCCTCAAAAAATAAAAATTATTTTATAAAGTACTTATAAGGCTATAGAAACTTACTGTTCATTTGAGGACCTAGCCAATATAATGATAGATGAAAAAGAAATAAAAAGCATATAGATCAGAAGTACATTGTTAGGGCTGGGGGGTATAGCTCAAGTGATAGAGCACCTGCCTAAAAGTAGATTGTAATCTAACAAAGTGAATATGTAGAAGATTCTAAGGAATTTACTAAAATGCTATAAATAATGGTGATTTTACAAATTACATAAGTCAGTGTATTTCAGTATACCAGCAATAATTAGAAAATAAATTTTCATAACAAGGAATAATAATTGTAGTGACATCTAAATATAGGACATACTTGGAGATAAGAAGATATGACAAGACCTTATCCAGAAAACTGCCAAACATTGCTGTGAGAAATTAAGACAAATGGAACTAAACCAATTTCATGGGATAGAAGACTAAATATCAACATGTCAATTCTCCATAAATAGATATTCAGTTCAATCTCAGTTACAATCTGAGAGAATGGTGGTATAGAAATTAATAAATTCAAAAATGTACTTGAAAATATAAATTGCTGAGAAAAAAGATGTTACAAAACAATATAAATCTCAATTAAGAGTATACTATGTGTATAATACAGATCAATTGAATAGAATCCAGAAATAACCCACACATACACCATAAACTCAAAAACTATTCAAGGTAATCCAAAGAGAATGTGATAATCTTTTCAAATGATCATGCTAAAACAATTAGATATCCATAAAGAAAAACTATGAATTTGATTTTAACCTTCACACCAAACCCAATAATTAATTCATAATAAGGCAAAGGATATATAATCAAAATTAAAATTATAAGAAATCTAGAGGCAAACAGAAGGAAAAATTTCCAACTTTGAGGTAGATAAACACTTCTTAGGGTACAAACTATGAAAGAAATTTGACCTCATTAAAAAGGAAAGCTTTTACTCTTTGAAAGACAGTTAATGAAATAAAGACAAGTTATGGGTAGGGAGAAAATATTTAAGATATATGCGTATCTGACAGAAGATTTGTATCTATGATACCTAAAGCTTTCTCACAGCTCAATAAGGCAGAAATCCACTTAAAAATTCAGTAAACTATTTCAACAGAAATTTCATAAAGGAAAAATATAGCAATGGTTAATAAGGAATATATAGGGGTATTCATTATTTTTCATAGTAAAATTCACAAAATGGGAGTCCACTACGGTCCCATTGGAATAGTCAGAATAAAAAGGCCTAGCAAGGCTTCAGAGGAACTGGAATTCTCATATTGCCGAAGGTAATGCAAAGTGATACCACTTTGGAAAACAATTTGACATTTTCCTATAAAGTCAGTTAAGCTCTATTATTTAACCTAGAAAGTCTCTTGCTCTATCATTTAACCTCTTGCTATGTATTTAACAAGGAGATTTCAAAATATACATCACAACATTTGCATATGAATGAAAGTAACACAGACATCCATCATCAGGTTAAAGGGACAAGCAAATGTTAGCATATTGTTGCAAGAATATACCACAACCAATAAAATGGAATGAAATACCATTACCCTAAGCAACATGTGATAATTTCAAAATGATTATGAGGATAAAAGAAGTAAAAAAAAAAAGAACATACAACATAATTCTATTTATATGAAATTCTAGAATAGACTATAGTTCAGTCGCAAAAAGCAGATTTGTGACTGCCTGGTTGTGGGATCAATGAAATTGCTGATTGCAGGGGACATGAGGGAGGCTGATGGAACTGTTCTGTCTTGATTGGGATGATTATATGGGTGTGGATATTTGTCAAAACTCATTGCCAATACTTATAGAGGCACATTTTGTGGTGCAAAAATGACATCACAATAAAGCTGATTGAAAGGAAAGGATGAAGGAGGAGGAAAGAGAAAAGATATCCATGGCAGCTTAAGCTCCACAATAGAGAGGAGCTATTTCTCTGCTATGTAAGGTATAAAGCTATGCCTTGCTTCCTGGGTGCAGCACCAAGGTAAGATTTTGTGGACTGCATTGAGCCAGAGGGCCCTAAGAGACTCACAGACATTCACATGCCCAGCATGGCCAGAAAGCTACAAAATTGTCTCCTGTCTCAAAGGTGATGTGAAATTAGAAAAAATGCCTTAAGACTGTTGCAGAGACAATTGTGTAACTCGGAATGGTGCAGAAATAGCAGAAAATCCCTTGCCACAGAGAACAGACTCTCTCACAGAAATGAGAAAGGACATAGCCACAACCTCTGAGCATTGACAATTTAGGACTAGGTGTGGCCCCTGAGTGGGAGGGGGAAGGAAAGGATACTGAGGGTGAAGAGGATGAAAATAGGCCACATATATACACATGAAGACAGCATAGTAAAATTAACCAGTGTCTGAAAGAAGGGGAAAGAAGGAAATGTGGAATGAGAATATAAAGGAAGGGGTGAATTTGTTCAAGATACATTATGCACATGTAAGAAATTATCACAATGAAATCCACTTATGTTAATGTATGAAAATCAAAAATTAAAATTAAAGAGTGTATATAAGGTATTTATTTTCTAGACAGTTATGCATTAAACATAAACACAAGCAAAATTTATGAATATGGGTACCATCATATTATGCTGTCATATATTCATCAGGAGGATACATAAACTTGAAGTCCTCAGGCTAGCCCAAATGACTTCCTACAATGCCTTGCAGCAGGGATAGAAATTGGGCAGCCTGTTGTAGTTGAAGCCCCTTGAATAAGAAAAGGAGAAACACGTTGAGAAAGAGGTGGGAGCAGAAGAGGATCTGCAGGAATATTGAGGAGAATCAAGCATTTCCATAACTTGACTATCTACCTCCTAAGGAAAAGCCAAAACTCTGTTAACACATTTTCTACTTCTACCAAAGTTATCAGTCTTACAGGGAAATGCACAGAGGAGGTTATGGAGCTCCCTCAGGATATTTCAAATGAAAAGTATTAAAGGCACATGAGCCATACATGGAAACCTTGAGCTTAAGCCCAAAATAACCTTTATGAATTTGATTAATTGTCCAATAGGGGTCATTCCTTTCTACTCAACCCCATTTCTAAGCTATTTCCATATAACTGTAGCAGCACTATGCCTTTGTATGAAAGCCCTATTTCTTTGGTCATACCAATTTCTGTATTCTTGTTCCTTACTGTATAATTTATTCTGTAGTTAATAATGGATAAACAGACTTTGCTTTCCTTCTGCTATATTTCTATATGAATTATTTCACTCCTGAACTGAAGCTATGTCATTTCATATGACAGAATTCCTGAATTTGACTGTATTTAATTTTTCTAATAACACTAATGTTAATGCACATATCATTTTTCATGAAAAATTAACTTCTCTTAACATTTGTGGCATAAAATAGGAGTCCTATTTGACAGAAGCCAATAGAATATAACTATTGTGAGTGTAAGGTTTACTTTTAAATTTAGTATGTTAAAGTAATGTACAGAGCAACAGATTTCCTAAGATTGTTGGGTTTGACCAAAATAACAAAATCTTTTTTTTAATGTCCATAAATTCCTTTTAATAGTTAAATTACATGAGTTTTAAAGATCCATTTCCTACTTTTTAAATTTTTATTTTTTTTTTGTTGTGCTGGGTGGGGGGTACATTGTGGCATTCACAAAAGTTCTTACAATATATGAAATTTGTCATACTTGAATTCACCTCCTCCATCATTCTCCTTTATCTCCTCCTCCCCCCATTTCTGGAATTGTTTCCACAGTTATCATTTTTCCATTTAAATACATGTGTGTTGCCGTTTATTGGCTGGAGCTGGGTGACCAGAGCCAAAAAGATGACAGACTATCAAGTTGTGCTCAATAGCCACTTTATTGAAGATCATTTCTGCTTTTTATAAACTACTTTTTCACAGAGAGCATTTGGTCAGAAAAAGCATGCCAAGTATTATGTGTCAAGGTTACATTAGTACAAGGAAGCACAGTTAAAATTAAGTCTATCTTTGTTATGTCTCTTTTAAAATGGGAACAGAGAAGCAGGGGATGCATACGGTCAGCATAACTTTCTTATTTACATCTGAAGGACACGAAGCCATCTGGGGAACCTTGAGCACTGTTATTCTTCTGGATGTCTGGTTCTGAGACCTTTGCCTCAGTTCCCTAGAGCTTTTTCACAAGGCCAGATGCCAAATCACACAGGCACAGTCCCACTGCTGGCTCCGACACATGTGCACACAGTACAGAATAGCAAAATCTTTTCAAATACTCTCACTAAAGCTTAGAGACCTGTTATGTTAGAACAAAGGTTCTCTACTTTGGGGTGTGATAGGATGCAAGAGGTAGAATTGAGGACATTATCAAAAAGATGACATGGTAGAACTATTTGGGGAGATTGATAGTCCCAGAGACTGCTTCCTTAGAAATATTTTCCAAAGCAGAAATAACCCATAAGCCAATCACCATCATGGATCTACTATTACTCAGAAACACTGTATTAACTACTGCAAGATTGAAAGTCTGGGGAAATGTTCAAATAGTCCTGTATATAGAGATCCATTTATAGAGTTTAAATATTAGAACACTAGATGAGAGGATGATTAAAACCACATCATTCTTTAAGATTTATATACATCTCTTATTCTTAAAGAGAAAAACAAAACATACGTGTGTGTGCGTGTATTCTTACAAATAGTTAAAATAGTCTACTTTTTGATGATGGGAAATAAGAATAATAAGTTAGTTACACTTATCTTCAAAGATCAGAAGTTGCAATTGGCAGAACACAAGCCGCATGTAACTCACAAACACATACCATGCTTATCCATCATTTTATTGCTAAAATGTGAATGCATTTTAAAATTTCTTTCTGTATATTTTATTATATATTTCTAAAGATAAGGGTGGGATTCTTTTTTAAATATAGCCACATGAAATTAACAATAATTTCTTGATACCAAATACCCAGTCAGTATCTCATCAGGATCTGTACAAATTGACACATTGAAATGTGTCAATTTTGGCCTAAAACCCTCCCCCCTTTTTTCTTTCCTCCCTAACAATTATTTGTTGAGGAAATTGTGTTGTTGTTCCTGTAGTTCCCTATGGTTTGGATTTTTTCTGATTGCATCCCTGTGGTGAAGTTTAACGAGTTGCTGTGTTCCTGTATCCTTGTAAATTGAGAGTTGGATCTAGAAGTTACATTTTGTTCTCATTCAATTATTTTTTAATAGGACTATTTCATAGCTAGTGATTTACTCATCTGTCATCTCTCTGTGCTGTTTTCAGTCTATGATATTCAATGTCTAGATATGGTAGCATTTTAAAAATGAAAATATCTGAAAAATATCTAGATGCATTACATGTTTGCAGTTACCACCATAGGTGGAACATGCGTTCTCTGGGTTCAACGGTCTATACAAACCCACATGTCAACAGCCTAGAGTTGGCCCATTTTGTCATTTATATCCTCTGAAAATCTCTTGTAGGGCTTTAAACATCTCATATAGAAATTTCTACACAGATGAAAACAACATAGAGAATTATAGTACTCTGTTTTATTTGTCTTGAATAAAGCAAGTAGACAGAAACAATTATAGTAGAACAATTAAGAACCATATTGAGAAAGGATTTATATAGAAAAAAATTGAGGGCATTAGAAGGTAAAAAGTAATATATTTATGAGTGATTAGTACACCCAATGTATCATGCATAGTTAAAGGATTTGTAGCTTGAATATACACTACATCAGAATGACAACTCAAGGAGAATACAGCAATCTCTCAAACATTTTCTTGCAAGGACTGAAATATTTTATCCATGTTCAGTCTAGAATCATGATACATTTCATTTACTCCAGTCTAGTAGTATCAAGGTATCATTTTCTAAATACAGTTTTACTCTGCTGAGATATAAATTATTTTAATCTAGCTAAATTGCTGCTTCATCTGGCTTTCTTTCATCCTGAAGTTATCAATCCCTTATAATAAGAAACCTTTGGGTTTTTGCAGTAAGTTCTTTAATACTCTGAATAAGGCTGATTCATTTATAAATATAAAGAGTTTTTAAAACCATAAACAATGGTTTTAAAAAAGTAAAAATCAGATACTGATATAAGTCCTAGTTAGAAAGCTCATTGAAACCTAAAGAAATACTGAAAACACAAATATTTTCCAATGTGGTTACAGTAAAATCATTTTGAGATGGTAAAGTCACTTTTCTCCTCTATAATCTTATACTATATTATCTGGGTTTTTAAATTTACAGGTCCCATATGATTAATAAGGATTGTTCTTCTAGACTAAGAGTTGTCAAAATAGTAATTCTTCATTTACAGAAAACTTTATATTTCCACTATAAGAATTTTGGGGGAAGAATAACATTTTGAGAAAAGAAAAGAAACAACACTAAAATCACAGCCAGGAGGAATAAATTGTTAAAATTATTAGGCATAATTTTCTCTGTAGTATTTTAGAAACAGATAGCTCTCTAAGAACATACTAAACAGCTCCCTAGGGAGTTTCTTTGTCACAAAGAGTCACTAAAAACCAATGTAATCCAAAAAAGAAAGCCACAATCAAAAATAATACTTTTTCCATTTGGACATTGCAGCTGCTTGATAAACACTTATTTTGTGATGAAATATGGATAAAGAAAGCAGGATACCTATTTTTGAAGGGTCATATGATGAGAGTGAGAGACTCAAATGATAAATTACAATAAAAGGTTATAAATATTAATATAAGCATGGATAAATTGTTCACAGAGCACAGATGGAAAAGTGAATTGTCTAAGCGAGTCAAGGAAATAGTCACAAAAGGGACAGTGTTTGAAATGAGACTCAGAATGAATGATAAGAAGGCACAAATAAGTCAGTGTACATGCATGTTATATATAACACTGCATAGCACTGTAAAATATCATTTTTTAAATATAAAATAAGATGGGTGATTGCTGGCATTGATTAAGTGTCTCAATAATATCAGAGTTGGCATCTCTAAAATTCTATTGCTTTCTCATGCTTATATTTTGAAGTCACAGGATAACTGTTGTAGTTGCAGAAGTCACATATCCAAGGTAGGAAGAATAAATGAAGGAGTGTGTCAGTAATAGCTGTCCTATTTTGTTATGAAAATAAAACCTTTCATTGATAGAGTTTCACTTTCATCTTAGTAGCAAGAGTTGTGTCGATGACTACCTCTAGCAGCAGTAAAGTCTGTGAATGGAGATATTTAGCCAGCATTTGGATTTAGTGTTTCTCAGAAAGAGATACAGAAATAACTACTAAATTAGTTAGAATACAAAGATGAATACAGAGATAAATACAAACTCAAAAAGCACAAATTTCAGTAAATACAAGGACAAAACTCAGGCAGGGAATGATTTTGTTATCTGTTGCTGTGTGATAAATTACATGAGATGTAGAAGTTTGAATAGTGATCTTCCCTCAGAGGGCCAGTAGGTCAGGAATCCATTCTTGGTTTGGTTGAGAACTTTTTCTACATCAGTGTCTCTCACAAGGCTGTAGTCAAGGTTTTTCTCAGGGTGGCATTTATCTCAAGCTCATTCCTGTCATAGGTGTCAGTATCTGATCCCTTTCAGGTTACTAGACCTTAGAGCCAAGTTTCTTGTTGGTTTTTGACTGGTCACCACTCCCCGTGCCTTGCCATGATAGCATTACTATACTGGGTATAGGCATGTCTAGTTTTACTCCAGAAAAACACACTCTCTCTATTTTTCAAAGATCTTCAAAGTACCTTTGAAAAGATAATAAATTAAGGAAACAAAACAAGTGGAAATAATTGTCTTCTATCAAGTTATTAATTTCAGACAAATGAAATGATTCCCTCCAGAATTACTACAAAACTAGATCAGCAGGACAGTTGCTACCTCAACCACTCATCAAGAAGCTGAAGAATCAAAGAACTTCCACCATAGGGAGAAGTTCTGGAACAGTTCCCTCCTACCATTTTCAGATACAGACAGAGTAGGCAATGGTTGGTCAAATTATCAAGTTGCTACAATGACAATTCCAAAGGCATTTATCACTAGCTTACCGAATGTTATAAACTTTTGTTTTACTCTATATAATGCAATTCATGAGATTGACAGTTGTTAAATTATTTTCATGATCTCAGCAATGACAGTATCACAGAAAAATACTTTTCCTTTTTTTCTGATCTTGAAAATCCAAGAAAGCATGTCAGAGACATTTGAAATGGGAGTGTGGAGACATAACTCTATTCATACCACATTTTCCTCATTCACTCAATCACCTCTTTCAAAACTTCTTGTCTAACTTTTTCCTGCTCATTTTTTTAGAAAATTCTACTTTATTTAAGAGGAAGAGTTTTCATCACTTCGTTCCATTTTTGTATCCCACAAAATCAAATACTTTAGAAGTAGTTGAAATCTAGACTCAAGGAGGAGGGTGAAAGAGTTGATGCAACACTTTTAAACTCAGCAAGCTTCTTTTTTGTGTGTGGGGGGTGGGTACTGGGGATTGAATTCAAGGTCTCATACTTGGTAGGCACATGCTATACAACTTGAGCCATACTCCTGGTCCTCTAAACTTTTACCTAGACCCATTCCAAATATTTTCTCTCTGTCCTGAGAGGGAAGAGTAGAAACAATTATTCCCATTCCTGTTGCTTTGTAAAATATCATAAAATCAGTTTTAAGATAACAAAGTACTATTCATCAGCACCTGTTAAGCAGTAACTCTAAATATCTCTTGACTTGAATGTCTGCTCTAGATTTTTTTCCTTTATTCCAAGCATAAATTTCAGGTGGATTTTGACTAAAATCAGATTTTAATTTTCTTGGTAATGGATGGAAGCCCTTTCTGGGTTTCTCCTCAATGCAGAAGTTAGGAATGCGTTTTAATTGAGGAAAGAGAAAATTCAGGTCAGAGTCAGGACAGAAATATATTTGGACTCTTGATCTCTTTACCATCCTTTGGAGCAGCTTGCCGGAGCCATAATTTCTGAAAGACAAAGAATGGGCTTCAGTGTACAGTTGGGAGCCTCCCACTATGGGTCTCTCTCCTTAAGAAAGAAGCCATGTTAGTGAGGAAATAAGTAGGTTAGTTGGTACTAGGTAAATTATTTACAAGAATTGATTGAAATTCCCAGCTGCCAAACTTCTGAAGAGCTTGCATTCCATGGCATAGAATACTCTCTGCTTGGCACAAGTATATAGATGGAAGTAGTTCCTACCTTGTAGGAAACTTATTTGCTTAGCTCTCACTGTCTTGCATTAGGAGAAAAGACAGCCCAGGTTCTAGCCAGCTCATTGACCAGAAAATCCTGCAGAAAATAAGAAGATCAGTTTCAAATTATTTTACTTACTTACCATACCTCTTTAACCACATGCCAAAATATTCAAAATCAAAATTAAGACCTTTTATGATATCTAAAGAGATCAAGCTTGACCTAAGTTTAAGTAGGAGACATTGAGGTGTTTTGTTGTTACTTGTTTGTTTGCTTGTTTTTAGAGAGGATATGAAAAGTATTACATGATAGTTTTTTGAGCAAATCACCATTGATGCATTTAATAAATATTAAACACCATTCCCACAAAGAGACATTTGTCTTCAAATCTGTGCTTTCTCAGCGGTGGCAAGAGATAAAATATAAAAAGGGCCCCAAACTTCCAGCAGCAAATTAGAATTAGTAGTAGGGCTTGCTGGAGGCTTTCTTCTCCTTTTGATAAACCTCAATAAGAAGGCTTAGCTCTGTTTTTAAAGTTCCCACACTAATGAACAAATTTAATGCCAGGAGGTCACAGTGTGCCTGAGCAGAGATGAGGCAGAAAAAGATTGAAAAACCACTTTTTTAAAGACTGTTCCTGAATAGGAACTAAGCAGCAATTTCTGCCTCTTCTAAGAAAACTGAACAAAGTAAATAGCTTAGATTCTAGTATAGTGGAGGGATAAGATGAAACCTAAAAACTTTATTGAATAATTTTTCGAACTAAATGCAATTTTCTTCCATGTTTATCTTTCCCATAATGTAGGGTACAGAATAGGATGTAAACCTTCTATTGACCTCCATGTAAACTGGTTTACATGGAGTTTCTAATGCCCTTCCCATGTGTGAACTGTGAGAAGTCAATCTAATCTTGAGGACCACTCTCACTAAGATGGCACACCAAACTTTGCTCTTTTTCCCCTGCATCTAACACACAGAATGAAAATAATGAGGTATTTTTTAAGTAATTCAAAACCTCATTAAAATCTTATAAAACAGTGATTTTACATATGTCCTAAAAGCTATTTACCATCAAAAAGAGTTTTTAAAAGTTCTGCACTAAATTGTTGATTGTTAATCTGCACAGCTTGATAATTTATCCTTTGTGAATCATCCAAAATTTTATAGATTTAGAAAGAGCTATATTCATCCAGATTACCCCAGTGCGTAAATTACAACCTGGTTGTGAATTAAGTACTTTGAACAGAGCATTAACTCTTTCTGGCCATAGGGGAACCATTGAGTAAATTACTGCTCCAGCATGGTATATAGCACCATAGGGGCCAAAAGGAGTTAAGAGTATCTCCCAGCTTAGAAAATTAACTCTCTAATAGTGATTTATACAGATAATACTGCTAATTTGCATTTTTAAATGTTGCATTTAAAAGTAAGCACTTGCTAGATATTTCTTTTGATTGAAATGATAGTTTAAGTCTTTAACATGCAGTCCAAAATTGTTCATGGTGGGTACAGAAAAACACTTGTTTCTCCAGTTATTAATAGATGCTACAAAAAAAAGGGTAAAGAAAATCTCTCAGATGAATAAGCTTGGTGAACTCAAAGCTGCAAAAACTTAAGCAAGTCTTTTTTAATGAACACATTTATAGTGTTTTAGTAGAATACAATTAATTGTGGTATAGCACTTCTTAAATATAGATAACCAAAGTATTTTATTTAAATAAAATACTCAAAAACAACTTACAGGATACTAAGTCCTTGTATTTAATTACAACTCAGCTTGTTGAAAACAGCTAGTCTATTCTATCATACATTTTTTGCATTTTTAAATCACTTTCCAATTATAAAGCATAATCACAAAGCATCACTTTGACCCAACAGCAAAGACAGTGTTCACATTTTTCATTGGCAGACGGGAGAACTAACTAACTAATCTAAATGTGTTTAATGGATGACTGAATAAAACCCACACAAGCAAGGGTAGAAAATAGAGGGATATATTCTTAACTTCTCTTAACCTGAAGATATGTCTTACATGTATTTTAAATACTTCCCTTATGTAACGTTTATTATTTCATACAAGATAAAATATTTAAAAGCTCATTTATATATCTTGGGACTCCATTTTAATTCCTCTTTAAAACTTCTAACATGTACAAGATCATGGATTTTTAAGACTAAAAGACTGAAAAGCTGTAAGACTGAAAGAAATGATCTTGGATATGTTGGAACTTTTTTCTTGGCAGTAATGGGGTTTGAACTCAGATCTTTATGCTTACAAGGCAAGTGTTCTACTGTTTGAGCCATGCCACCAACATTTTTTGCTCTTGTTATTTTGGAGATATGGTCTTCTTTTTGCTCAGGCCAGCCTGCTGCCATCCTCCTATTTTAAGCTTCCTGCCATTGCTGAGATGACAGGCATATGCTACCACACTCAGCTTTTTTCTTTTCTGTTGAGATGGGGTCTTATGAACCTTTTTTACCTTACCTGGCCTGGGACCACGATCCTTCCAGTAGCTTGGTTTGATGATTGCACCACTATACTCAGATATTGTTTGAGCTAGGGTCTTGTGAACTCATTGCCCAGGCTGGCCTCCATCCACTCCTGATCTTCCCCCATCTCAGCCTCCCAAATAACGAGGATTACAGGTGTGAGCCACCAGTGCTGGGCCATGTTGGAATTTAGTAATACAAGAATTAAAATAGAATATGAAGATAAACAAAATATCTTTAAAATATTTTGTTGTATTAATTCTTGAATAATAAATAACAATGATATAAAGCAAATATTTAAAACACAAATAGAAAAAGTACTTGAGGGTATATAAATAATTAATGTGTAAGGGATTCAAATAAAAAATAACATTTATAGAAACCTTGAAAAGTAAGCTGCTGTTATCTTTTATCAGCAAGAATGCATTATTATATTATTAAATAAATATTTATACAACATTTTCCTTAACCACTGTACCAGACACTAAACTGATAAAAACAAGCTTCTGGGCTTTTTTGTTTCATAGAGAAGATGATGCAAATATAGAAATGATTTTAAAATACTGAAGCTGAAACAATAATAAAAAAAATCATAAGAAAAAAATGTGCTGTGGGATTCTGAAAGTTTAGAGCCTGAGTTTGGTCATTGGAATAGAGTAGAAGTTGAACTAAGGCAAGAGAGTGTCATTGACTTCTTCAATGTCTATTGAAGAAGTATAGGTCGAGGCTTAATGTCTGGAAGACATATCTAAATCATATGAAACTGAGGTATCAACTGAGAGCATGTTTAAAAATTACCAAATGAAAGTGACACATAATATGTTTACAGTTGAAAAATGTGAAATTATTTCCAGGTGTAGTGGTCAGAGAAGGTGTTCAGACCAATGTAACATTTAAACTAACCTACAAAGAGCTGTTTGTTTGTAGAAATTGAAGAGTTAACAGGAACATATAGCATATTAGTAGAATAGCATTTGTTCATTCAAGAAATATTTTTCAATGCCTACTGTGGCACTGCTCAGTTTGGTCATAAAAGCACTAAAATATGTAAGACAGAGTCCCTGACCTCAAAGAAATTATAGAATACCAAAAGAGACAGAATCACAAATAGAAGACAGTTGAGAAACATACATATATTTGAGGAAGTATAAATAAACTAGAAAAACTTCAAATAAGAATGCAGCTGTAAAAAACTAGTATAGTAAATTGTGTCAACTTCAAATTCATGCTAGGAAGTTTAGAATATAGCTGGAGAAGCCACTGAAATTTTCTGAGAAGGAAAATACTTATTAAATTCAAGCAAACCCTCCTTTTTCCTTTATTAATATACTAGACTCCATTCAGTTATTCTTTCCCATATACTTCAGAAATAAGTAAAATAGTCTCTGTTTCCAACGAGCTTAACTTACAGTAGGAAATTCACTCTGTGTACATAGAAAAGCATCAAAAAAATCCTAGGGAGTAGAATATAGGTGAGATAACACCTGGTCTGAGGTCAGGACAAATTGCATGAGGAAAAAAAGAGCTTGAGAAAACCATCAGATTTCAAGTCAGAAGAGAGAGTAGCCAGTCTGAATTTATACAGCTGGGGATATAGTTCAGTGATAGAAATGCTTGCCTAGCATAAATGAATTCCAGGGTTCAATCCCCACTGCAAAACACAACAAACAAATTAGAGTTCTTTACAGAATAAAGTCATAAAGAATGGAAAACTTAGAGTCTATTGATGAATGGGAATAGTAAGGGACTTAGAACAATTACCATTATATTTTATGATTCTGTGAATTGGCACTTCAGGCTGAGCACAGATGGGTTCACACATGTCACTGTAGTCACGTAAGCTTCTTTGCTCTTGGATGAGTCTGGGTATTGTCTAGGATAAGGAGTGACTGGGATACATACTTTTCAACATCTGGCAGACTAACTTGAGGCCATTCCCTTGGTGGCTCAAGACACAAGGCAAAGCCCCAATGCACATAGCTTTTCAAGCTTTGTGTCAAATTTGCAAATGTTCTGTCTGTCAACAGACGTCATTAAATATAGGTCAGGCAATATGAATGAGCATTACCAATCAGCAAAATAAAAGGATGGGAAAAGTTTGTAGTTTTACAATCAACCATACCACATACCTTTTAAAAGACAGATGGCATGTTGGAGGGCCTTCAAATTTTGACCTTGAGTCAGGAACCCTTAGAACATACAGCAGGAACTTTCCAGGTCAGGATGGAGATTATGCCCTCCAATGAATCACAATTTGGAAGGTGGGGGAAGGGAGAATTACTCTCCTTATACAGCAGGAAAGAAGTAACAGGTGACGAAACCACTTCCCCTGATATTCTCACAGAGAATAAGAGGAGTTCTCTAATCTCTAAGAAAATTAGAAAGGTGGAAACTAACATCTTTTACAAATTAACTTAGTTCTTGCCTGAGTTGTTTAAAAAGGCAAGAAAATTGGAAGAATGGAAAGCAAGCATCCTCATCTTTTAATTAAATCACCTTTATTCTGTGTTAGTTAAAAGGGCAAGTGCTTTTTTTGGAAGTCTTAGCACATTTGTAAGGGCTTGCTTGCACACTGTGGCTGTAATGAAAATTTGACATGCAAGGCCAGAAGTAAGACCACTTCAAGGTTGTCATGGCCCATGTGATAGCATACGATAGGATCTTTTAGGAATACAGAAAATACTCTAGGGATATGACCAGAATTAGAGCTCATATATTAGGACTTCCTCAAGTCTAGTTCTACAAATATATATCTCAGTCTCAAGTCTAGTTCTACAAATATATATCTCAGTTCTTTCATAACTCCAAGAACCACCTAAAAAAACAGAAAATTATTTTGGTTTTCTTGAAAAACAGAGGCCACAAGGAATTTTAGTTTGTTATTTTCTTTAGAGACCACTCCTTTAAGCAAATACTGTTCTATGCTAAAAAGTACAAATTGTATGGATTTTAAGGAATTTTAATATTTTTGTATGAATGCCTCCATATGTATGTATTTACTTCTCCATATCTGTGGGTCCTATGTCCATAGAGTCTTCACACATAGATTCTACTAATTGAGGATCCAAAATATTTTGGAAAAAATATTGCATCTGTACTGAACATATACGGACTTTTTTCTTGTCATTCTTCCCCAGGTGAAACAGTTTAAATGTTTTTTCATAGCATTTATATTGTATTAGGCATTATAAATAATCTACAGATTATTGAAAGCATATTGAGTTTGTATGTAGGTTATATGCAAATACTGTATCATTTTATATAAGAAACTTGAGCATCTGCAGATTTTGGTATCCACAGAGGGTCCTGGAACCACTCCCACATGGATAGCAACAGATGACTATATCTTGATCCATATTATACTTTGAATTCTTTAGATAAGTAAGTTTTTCATGTTAACATTGATGGTATGCCTCTGATGGAAGTTGGCAAGCATGGTAGTTTACTCTAGTTGGCTACAGAAATGGGATGCAAATGGCACACAGCATATTATACAGTTGCTTTGGCTGTGGGAAATGTTTCAAGGAAAAACATATTCCAGAGAAAGAAAGTTGCCATCCTTGCCTCCTTAAGCTCTAAGAATAAGTCCACAGATTTAAAATGTCTCCTTCTTAGGTCCTACAGAGAAACTAGACTCTGACAGTGATCCAAACTGGACAGAAGCACTGAATGTGGGACACATATAGAAAACTATTATGCTGTTTCAGACCTTGGATCCAGGACTGCCTACATCCTGATCTGTCTCTCTTTTCTATTGTCTAAGGTCCCAGTTAGACAAGGCAATAAAATTTCCTAATTTACTTAACTACCATAAACTACATTTCTTTCATAGGCAACTGAATTACCCTGAATAATGCAGTGGATATGTGAGTATGATTTACAAGTGAAAAAAAGATATGTGCTTTCCTTTCTGAAAAAGTCTTTAAATCTATTTGTACTTACTTGGGATTTTTCTTTTCTAAAATGGAAAAAAAACTTCATATATTTCAGGTTCTACAGGAGAGCTGCACTGATGCATATCCCTATTGCCTGCTAAAAAATTGTAACAGATGAGGTTTTTGATGGGGTCAAAGTTGCTAGTTTACTGTAAATTTATTTGCCCTTGCATACAACTGAGAAAATGTAATACTATCTCAATAGGTGTTTACCCCTTTATAGGAATTGGTTTTATTTTGTGAGAATTTATCTCTGGGAGATTTTTACCCTCTAGATATATTTAAAAATGAATACACTTTTAAGTCTACCAAAAGTTCAGATTATAGCTACTAAACAAGTTTCTAAGCTGCAGCTGGGAAATGCCCTTAAACACTGTAAAATATCTCATTATATTTGGCATTTTGTTGTTGTCAAATGGATGGCATATTCTTATTGGGTAATTTAATCTTTCCCATTTTTTACATGATTTTCATACTTGTATCACTAGTACATTATTTTATGGCCTTAAAGATAAGTGCCTAAGTGTTTTATTTGTTTAATAATTTCACAAATAATACAATTGGTTTTGTACATTATATATACATAGCATATTTTATCCCATTCAAAAATGAGTGCATTTTCACTAAAACTAAAAGGGTGGTAACATTTTGTATTTTCTGATAACATTTTGTGTGAACAACTCTAAGGTTTTGATAAAAACAGCTAGGAAAAGCCAGGCACTGATGGCTCATACCTATAATCCTAGCTACTTTTGAGGCTGAGATCAGGAGGATCATGGTTTGAAGCCAGTCCAGACAGATTCTTCAGGAGACCCCTTCTCCAAAACAATCACTGAAAAATGGACTAGAGGTAAGGCTACATGCCCGCTTTGCAAGCATGAAGCCCTGAGTTCAAACCCCATTCCCACCAAAACAAAAAAATAGCTAAGAATAACTTTAATGACATTGCATACATAATATGATATTATGATTAGGATGTTTTTGAGAAATAACAATCAAGGATTCATCTATCTTTTGAGTGCTTTCATTTATTCTTGGGGACCCAGGTTTTGTGTCACTTCATGAGCCTTTTTGTCCTTGTCTCAGAACTTTCTGGGTATGAGCTATTCATTCATAGATTTAGTGTCTTTCTCATATTATTCTATAGTTTGTTATATACTTGACTGGTTTGGCAACAGTAAAGAGAATAATAAATTGGAGTAATTGACATCAATGAATCCAAAGGCCTCTGAAAATTAAAATTCAGCTAAAAAACTAGTCAGGAAATGCAAAGGTACTAGTACAATCCATTGTTGAGAAGTTTGGTCTATTATTTTCAAAAGTAAGACTTAAAAAAAATTTGTTTTGCATCCCTGAAGAATAAGCACTTTATTTTGAACCTCTTAATCCACAGGGAAAAAAGATTTTTAAAGCATTTCTTACAAAATGGAACAAGGATTCCCAGAAAGGTAGAATGGCACAGATTTGGAGCAGCATAAAAGGATGACCTGAATCATTCTGACACCATGGTGTGTCGTTTGCCAAAGGGATATTGGTTAGGGTTAATAGAGATTGTTATATAGTATTAAGAAGTAGAAAAAGATTCTCTCTGCCTCTGAGCGATGAAGATGATAATAAAAGCTATTCTGAGAGCTTAAAAAAAAAAAGTAGAGAAAGAATTAGCACTGGCTGTGCCTATGGCGAGGAACTGGATTCTCAAAGAAACATTCACAAAGCAGGGCCCAGACAGAGGCACCTAAAGACATAAGCAGAAAGAAATTATGAAACAAACAAACAAAAAGATTGTAGATAAAATCTTTAAGGCCAGTCTCTGTCTAGATTTTCTCTTTTGGTGTTAGTCTCTAAATGAATAAATTTACTTGTGATGCTAGCAGAGCTATCCATTGAATTCTCACGTGTTTCAATAAGAGAGTGGAGGACTATTTTTATTTTTCACAGGAAGTTTCTTTGTTCTCAGATGGTAATGTCTTAGGCTTATTGCAGCCAGCTCTAGCACTGTTTATCTGAGGGTCCCACTTGCTGAACCATTCAAAGATATCAGGGCTAACCTCTTTGGTATTCGCTTGGCTTCACCACATGTTTGTGGTTTGGCTGCCACAGCTTTTGGCATCACTTTTGCATACAAAGCCAAAAGGAAAAGGCTAGATCTTCAAAGTGAATAGGCTACAAAGACTGGGGTAATTGGTTTGGATGCACATCCTCCAAAGTTCCATGTGTTAAAGACTTGGTCCTCAGATTACACTATTGACTTAATACTTGGTCCCCAGGATTGCACTATTATTTTGAGAAGAACTGGGTCCTGCAGGGCATGAGAGCTACTGGGAGATACTTAAGTAATTGGGGGTATGCTCTCAAAGGGGACTGGAGACTCTGGTCTCTTCCTCTTCCCATCATGCTCTCTGTTGCTGGTGCCTGGGGTGAGCAGCCACACATTCCTGCCATGATGCACTGCCCTTGCCAGAGGCCCAAAGCAATGAGACCTCTCAATTTTGAGCTGGGATGCCCAGAACTAAGAGCAAAAAATCTGTCCTCTCTTTATAAGTTAATTGTCTCATGTATTTTGTTATGGTGATGGAAAGCTAACTAATGGATTGGTGAATTTTTAAATCTATTAATTAGGAAAGCAAATGCTTCTCCAGGACTTTTACTCTTCAACAGAGTTCTGCTCACGTTTTATTCATCCAAATTAGGTTCATATTGCCATGTCTAGCTGCAAGGAAGCATGAAAAAGTGGAAAACTGGATGTTCTGATGTCAGAATTCCCACAACCCATACAGCAGTTAAAAAAGCAAATCTATGTCTAATTTGGAAATCCATAAGGAATATGGAATATAATGCAGTTGTCTCTCCATATCTATATGTTCCACACAATCATGATTCAACCAACTGCAGATATAAGTATTTTTTTTAATGTTTTACAAAGCAAAACTTGAATTTGCTGAGGGCCAAGTACTTCACTGAATCCACTCAAATGAAGTGATGTGTACAAAGACTACTAGGTATTATAAGTAATCTAGAGATCATTTTGTATAGAAGAGAGGATGTTTGTAGGTTACACACAACTACTGTGCTATTTTGTAGAAGGGACTTGAGCATCCGTAGATTTTGGTAATTGTAAGAAGTTCTGGAACCAATTCCCATGGATACCAAGGGATGACATTTTGTCTTTCATATAATGGTACTTATACATATATACATGCATTCAAAGAAAGGTAGAACACTTTCATCTTAAGCAAACTACTTTAAATTGGCTTTTGCATAATACATAACTTTTTTTTGTTTGATGGTACTGAGGTTTGAACTCAGGGCTTCGTGCTTGAAAGGCAGGCACTCTACCACTGGAGCCACATCTCCTATCCTTTTTGCTCTGATTGTTTTGGTGATAGGGACTCCTTTTTTGCCCAGGATAGCCTAGATCATGATCTTCCTATATTATATCACCAACTGTGGATAGCATAAACCACAGTAGTCAGATTTTTTCTATTGAATGAGTCTTGCAAACTTTTTTTGCCTTGGCTGGCCTCAGTCCTCCCAATTGCAGCTTCTCAAGTCGCTAGGATTACAGGTGTGAGCCATAGGCACCCAGTTCATCATATCCAATTTCTGCATATTTTCTTTCTAGTATTCAAGTCAGAGTATCTCTGTGAAACAAATGTGGTCCTAGACCAGGTATAGGCAAATGTTTCTTTAAGGGCTATGGAGTAAATACTTTAGGTTTTACAACCACGTTATCTCTGTCACAACTACTCAACTTTGTGGTATGACAGTAGCCATAGATGATATGTAAATGAGTAAGTGAGGATATAATCCAAAAAGAGAACATTTATTTATGGACTTACTTTCATGTATCACTAAATAGTATTCTTTGGAGTTTTTCAAACCTTTTAATGGAAAAACTATCCTTAGCTCTGGAGCCTTGCAGAAGTCTGCTATAGGCCATACTTTGCTGGCCCCTGCCCCAAATTAACCACTCAGTATTATGTTTGCTTACCAGAAGGTATCCAGAATTTACCATTGTGGCTTTAGCATTGAGAATCAACAGATGTAAGAAGAGCTTTTTTTTGAACTCTCCTCATCTACCTAATAGAAGAGTTTCCCAAAAGATGTGAACTGGAAGTTGTACAACCAGGAAAGCTCAACTCCTAGTACCAGAGAAGAGAAGCTTCAAAAGTGAACAGCAGGAGAAGAAATCACCTGAACAGATGTCACCAAAGCTCATGACCCCATGTATTCTTCTGAAAGTCATTTCTTTCCCCATAGGTATTCTTTCTCTCTCCTTCCTGGTATATAAGTTCTCTGAACTAAATTTTCTGTAATCTCTTATGTACTCACCAAGTATATTTTGTCTATTGCTGCTTTGTCTTTTGTCAGTTTAATTCACAACTTCTTAAACACTGACCCTCAATGGCTCACAGTAATTGGCTGGGACTAGCTCATCTAATCAGAACTGGCAAGAGAGAGGACATTAGAAAGCTGTAGTTGCTCAGGAATGTTTAAAATTTCTCATACAAGTCTCTCTCCTTGTCATAAGACACTGTTTAACTCCTATGATACCCATTATGCAATGTGAAAAATACAATTTCCAAGATCAAGGCAAAAAACCCTTTGCTTTCTGGTAGTGTGGCCTTTTGTACTAACAATCATTATAATAACTTTCTTTTTTTTTTCTCCTTTTATTGTTTTACATTACTTACATGTGTATACATCATTTGTGCCACCTTCCCCCCACCTCCCACTTCCAGGCAGAACCTTTGTTCTCTGCAGTTTCTGTCCTCCATCCCTCTTCTCTTTAGCACATCAGTAGACACCTTTTAAATGATTTTTATGAGATTGTTAGGGAGCAAAGGCTTGCTGTCTAGCCTGCCTATAAGTCAATACTGAAATGACTTTATGAATTAACTTGTTTGTTGCAAATTGTCCTTTACAAACTTTCTTTTTTTTCTTTACTTTTTTCTGGCTTTCTAAATTTTAAAGAAAACCTGCACTTAGTTAATTAAGAACTGCTAGAGACATGAATCCAGAGAAAAGGAATAAGAAAAATATCAGTCATTAAAAAACCTCTAAATCAGTAATTTCTCTTTAGATTTAGAGAACCCAGAGCATCTGTTGGTCTTCAGATAACATGAGAATGTAAATATTTAAAAAATGGCTCATAGTGTCCAATCGTTTATAACTAAAAATACACTTCTCTAAATTTCCTATATGAACTTTTCACTTGTGGTGGGAAGCTAATGTTATGTGCTGGTTTGAAGTGTTACGTGTCGGTGTCAAGGGTCCTTGCCTTCACAGGCCAGAGAACCAGCTTGTGAGGCAGCTGAATGATGAGTCAAAGCCAGTGTATGAAGTAGGATTTATTAGAGAGAAAGGAAAGGCTACAGCTAGAGAAGTGCAGCAGAGCCCTGAAACCAGTAGCTCGCTGCTTAGATGAAGGCTAGTGTTTTTATGGACGTTTTAACTCTGGGTTAGGTGTGTTTTTCTCATTGGCCATGGATTTGTGGGCTTTCTCAGGTGAACTGGTTTGGTTTGCACTTTTATTGGGGGAGGGGAAATAATCTTGGGAACATTTTACTCATCAGCCCTGTGGCAGATCTATCAGACCCTGCATCTTTTCTTTGGGATGCAGAAATCAGTTTACAACTCCCTCTCAGGGTGCAGGAATGCAGGCCTCTAACTCCTCAGGATACAGGAATGATACTGCTCTCCAGGGGGGATGGGCTACTCACTCATCTGCCTTAGGTCTACAAGCCCAACACTAAGATGATAGTCTGTTCAATTTCCAATCAGCTAGCTCATTGTAATAAAATTCATTCTCTAATACCACCTAGCCTTTTGACTAATTGGCTTGTGTTGTGCAGCATTCATACCCAGACTTTGCACAGTAACAGTATGGCACCCAATTTCTGCAAAAAAAGATAAAGCTTTATATATTGTAAGGCCAGTAGGCAAGGAGTCCAGGAGGTACAAGCTCAAATCTGCCTCCAGGATTGGTTGGTAAAGAAAAGATTATAGGAAGGGAGAGAGGAGAAGTAGCTTGTTGACTGGATGACAAACAAAAGCACATGTTTCTGCTGGGAGGGAGTTATGCTGCGAGTTAAGGATTTTGAATTTATTATGTCATTGCCTTTAGGACTGTAGACAGATAATGTTGGGCCTGGGGGATCAGAAGACAAAATGAGCCAGTGCCCTCATCCCCCATGAGAGCACTGTAAGCCCCACATCCTACAAAGGGACAGGTGGCTTCACAAGTCATGGCTCCCTGGGAATGCCTCAAAATGCCACAAGGCTGATAAACAGGAGCCTTTCCCAGGACTGTGTATATGTTCCTGCAGATATATGTTAAAAGACCACTCCACCCCTGACTCTTGACTGCCCTCCCCAACACAAAGGACCAAATTAAAAAAACCTTTTTAAACAGCAGGGAGCTACCAATTTTCCAGGCTTCCTATCTGTCTCTAGGGACACCTTTTCCTCTCTCTCTAATAAATCCTACTTTGTGTGCTAACTTTGTTGTCTCACTAGTCAGTCCTCTGCCTCATGAGCCAATTCTTTGGCCCATGAAGGCAAGAATTCTTGATACCGGCCAGCAACAATAGGAAGACATGAGCAGGAATGGGGAAATTCCCTGGCTAGCAGACTTCATCCTAAACCTACAGATGGCCCACACCACCTGGACTGACAATATTATAGCCTATACCCTAGGCCCCTGATTTAGATTATAGAGCCCACTCTCCATTTCTAAGTTTAACCTGGAAGAGCACAGAGACTAAAATGGGAAGGGCAAAAGAAATGTACAGCCATGTTCCTGCTCTCATCTGGATAGCATCTGTTTTGAGCCAAACCATTTGGGAAAAGCCACAAGGAGAGGGACTTCAGTTTCAAACCCAGTAGCCCTACCCTACTGGACAGAAACCAAGCCTCCTTGCTTCCAGCTTCTACATTTGGTCCTTATCCAACCACCTGCCTCAAGGGGCACTGTTCCTATTTGGGCAGTTGACTCTCACCCAGTTACCTATCTCCTGCCTCAAGATGTACTTTTTTTCTTTCCTAAAAACCTCACTCTTTACTATCAGTCTACTCTTTTGGTTCTTGGGACAATGTCCTGATCTTAAACTTTGTACTCAACATATAGGAATATCAGGCATATACATCAACCAGTAACAATGACCTGCCTTTTTCTGCTCATGTCCATTCTTGGAAAGCTGGTTCCAAACCCTAAGAATCATTAGTGAAAGGCTTTTCCTGAGAAACAACTTAAGACCTTTGTTACTTAAGGAATTTATGTTCATGTGTGTCCAGGCCTTAGCCCATTTTAATGTTAATGCTTTAAATACCTTCCCACCATTTGAAAAAAGAAAAATCTACAGTTAGTAATATGGCTTAAAGTCTCCTTGTAAAGGTCTAGCTTTATAATGCCATTATGAATAATAACACAATAAATTATGTAGTGTTTTTATATGATGAAGGTGTAGCTTCAGAGTAGAGTTCTAGAAATGGGATTGCTGCATCAAAGAATAATGGTATTGATAATTTTGTGGTGCACCACCCAAATTCCCTTCTCTTGCCCACCAGCAAGGTGAATGCATATTTTCCCACAATTTCACATCAGAATATGTCATCATTCTTTTTTTATTTTTGACAATTGGACAGGTGAGGATTTTTTTTGTAGTTTTAATTTGCATTTCTATTATTATAAATGAAGTTGAGAATATTTTTCCTTTTCAGTGAACAGTCTGTTCATGTGTTTTGCTAATTTTTATAAGCTTTTAGTCTTTTTAAAATAATTTTTTAGGACTATATATTTTAGGAATTGACATTTTTGTCTTATAAATTTCACATATTTCATCCTACTTTATCATTTGTTTTTCAGCTGTAGGTTATTGCTATAGAAAGTTTTTATTTAATGTGTTAACTCTATCAATCTTTTTATCTTCCCTAGATTTTATTCATAATTAGAAATAACTTCCCCACTCCCAGATAATAACTTTTATATTTATTTTCTTTTAGAACTTGTATGAATTAGGAATTTTTTTATATAGATTTCAGATTCATTTAGGTCATTCTGTTTACTCAGTGTAGTAAATAACAATTTTCCCCCATTTTCATTGAGTTTGTTTTTTTGTTTGTTTTTGTTTGCATATTATTTGTACTGAGGTTTATATTTAGGGTCTCATACTTTATGAGGACACCACTTGAGTGACACCACCACCTCTTTTTGCTTTGGTCATTTTTAAGATACAGTCTCATGTTTCTGTTTTGGCAGGCCTAGACTGCTATCCTATTTATACTTCCAGTGTAGTTGGAATGACAGGCACACACCAACATGCTTAGCTCTTGATTGAGATGAGGTCTCACTAACTTTTTGCCCAGGCTAGCCTTGAACCATAATCCTCCTGATTTCTACCTCACAAGTAGCTGGGATTACAGGCTTGATCCTCTAAGCCCTCTGTTCATTTATTTTTAACAATATTTTGTTAAAATCATAGCTTTCCCAAGTGGCTTGAGTTCCAACTTTTTAATAATTTTTCATGTGTACTTAATTTAGTCAATTCAGAACTTTTTTTTTGTTTCATTGGTCTATTGATTCCTGTACCAGCACCAGATTGTTTTACTTATCAAAGTTTTATATTATGCTTTAATGTTTGGTAAAGGTACCACTCTTTTTTTCCCTCAAAATTTCAATATTATTTTTGTGTGTGAAATCTAAAATCAGACTGTTTCAGCTCCAAAAATAAGTTACAAGTGTTTTTTTGGAGTATATCGAAATGAGAAATTATGTGGAAAACTCATTTTTCCATATCTAAAAACTTTGGATATCTTTTGTGTTCTTCAAGTGTATTTTTGTGTGTTTCAGTACTGTTTTTTAAATTTTTCCATATAGACTTGCATTTTTTAAAGTTTATCCCTAAATTTTTACTCTTTTTGTATTACAGATGTAATCTTCACTTTCATTAAATCTTCTGAGTATTAAGTTATCTGTGTATAACTTAATATCCTCTACCTTATTGAGTAAGCTTAATATTTGTAACAATTCATTCATAATAATTTTCTTGAGATTTATAGTTATATATTATATTATCAGAATATAATTTTACTTCTTAATTCTAATTCTTACCTTCCTACTTGTTTCTCTTTATTTTACTATGTTGCTTAATACCACCAGTTTGATGTTAGACAGTGATTGTAACACCACAAATGTCTCTGGGATTCCCTAGCTTTCTCTCTTTGTCTCTCTTTGTCTTTGTCTTTCTCTCTCTCTCTCTCTCTCTCACTGGTTCTATTTCTGTGAAGAACCCTGACTAACACACATCCCGTTCTATGTAAATGGGACTACTCCTTGGTGTCAACATGACAAAGAGTAAAGTCAAAATATGGGGTTTGAAAAATTGGAGACATTTAACAACTTCACCTCATATATCTCCTTTTTCTTACATTGTCGTGTCAACTTCTAAGTGTTTGATTTTAAATTGCTTATGAAGTAATAAAATCAAGAGGTCATTTTATTACATAAGGAGTTGCTAAACTACTGTTTTGAAAGTTATAGGATATTGACCACAGAATAAAATCATTTTTCCATCCTCTTCATCTTAGCCATATGGCCAGTAAAAATATAAAGTTTGAACAATCATAAGAACATACATAGATGGAGATGGATTAAGAAAGATGCCTTCTGCCTGCTGGGAGTGATTTGTACAACTGGCCAAAATGTACATGTGTGACTATCCTAGATTATGTACAGTTCATCAAACTTCTCATAGCAGAAGTGAGAGAGTTGAGACAAAGTGACATATCAAAAGGTATAAATCTTCTGGCTCTTCATAAAAGCAAATCAGATAGAGAAGTTTGTACCAGGGCATATGCTACTGTTCTAATGATCAATTCATATTAATTTTTAAATTTTAAGAAAAAGGGGTGTGCAAAGGAGCTGGTTAATTTCCTGAAAAATAAACTCTACTTATTATAAAAAAAGTTTTAGGTAGGCTAAGGAATGTTTGCTTATAAGAGTTCAAAATAGCAGTTTTTATATAAAAGCATTTAAAATACTGTAGTAATATTATTCTCCAAGACACAAGATAATTTGTAGAGAAATGAAACACATGTTTCTTTATGTTTACAAGTTACTAGTTCCTTGCCTCCCTTGATTATAAGAGTGTTTGACTCCTTTCCAGAAATCCAATTACAGGGTCCATCCTAATCCTTGTTATCACCCAGAGAGAACTCTCTAGATTCCAAAATCCCAGCCCCTACTCTTGCCAGCTCTTTCACTCCCTTACTCTCACAGCAGCTATTCTTCTACTTTAATTAAATTTGTAATTTCTTGGCACTTCCTTCATTTTCATCCTATAATTTCCCTTTTACCTCCATTTCCTTCCTAAACCCTTTGATCCATCACTCCAACTACATACTTCCCAGTGTCCTGATTACCCTTGTTTTCTGTGATTTTTTTGAAACCTGACCAAGAAAAGCACTCCAACCACAGATCAATCCAATCTACCTTCCATGCAATTCCACATAGTCTCTTGAGGACTGCTGAAAATTTTCACAAATCATAAGACTGGTGCCAACAAATCAAATTTTTCTTAGGCCTTGCCTGCCACCTATACCCATCCTTCTATGTTTCACTATTTAATATTCTCTCCTAAAGTGGCTATTTCAAAACTTGTCTTTGTTTCTCTTGTCAGACACTCTACTTCTACTAACACCTCCTTTTTTTTACTGGGCAACTTCACTCTCTACTTCTTGCCTTTTATCATTAAAGTGTTCACATTGGCTATAATCTCTTCTTTCCGGTCAGAATGGAAGATGCAGTCTAATTCCTGCTTCTGTGTTCTGGATCTCCTCCTTTGCCTACTTCCTCAGAGAATTCATACATTTGATTATACTCCCCTCTACATCTTTAAAAGCTCCCTGACTATTGCTTCTTTCCCAAATAGCCTCAGACATTTCTTGTCTTTAAAAAAAAATGCTGGATGACTATATAAACATTTTGGATATGTATGATCTTCCCCTTCTCTCTTCAGTAAAATTCTCTTTCCCTATTCCTTCCTGGATCCTTTACAAATAGGAAAAAATCCTGAAAAATGTTTCATTAGGTGATTTCATGGCTATGTGAACATCATAGAGAATACTTGCACATATTAAGTTCCCTATGATGTCACTCAGTGTTTACTTAAAATTTTATTGGAACACCATCATCTATTTTGCCCATTGTTGACAAAAATGACATTATACAGCATATGACTAAACTTTCTTGTTTCCCATACATTCAGTATTTGCATTAACCTCATTAATGGTGTCTCCCTTGATAGAGAAATTATTGATCACCTTTATGGAAGACCCCCAAAACCTAATGAACAACTTCCAGATAAGGCAGTAAGAGAGGTACATGGTACTTTTCCAAGAGTTTTTAAAATCTAGTCAGAAATAAATTATTATATGAACAATAAAGTGCATTAAGTCAAGCTCAGTCCAGTTCATTTTCATAAACCTTCCTCTGGTCAAGGGAAAAAGTTGCATCCGCATATCTCTTAAGATATGGTTGCCATCTCAAACTCCACCACCAGCAAATATTTGAACAATTTTCAGCAGCCAGTTAACATCTAAATTCATAACTAAGGAAAAAATATCTCCAACTCTACATAGCTCTAACCTCTATAAAGAGACTCCAAGTTACAATTTCCTTCAATTCACATTTAATTTCTCAGTCTGTATCTACATTTCATTGATATAGATCTAAGAATAATGGGTACATTCTTATGTCTATGCAACTAAGAAACACTTTATAGTGATTTTCTTAAAGCATTTTTGTTCCAATGATTTTTTCCCTTTTACAAAAAAAAAAAGAGTCCCAACCAACTTTAATAATTCTCCAGTTTCAAAAACTTTGAAGTCCCAGTTATGTACTATAATAATTTATTATTATTATTATTATTTATTTATTTGCTACTTTTCTATCTTCTCCATTGGCCTGAAGACATGGACTGTTCTCACAAATCTTATCATATTCCTTGCACTGGGTTAGGAGCTTAGCACATACTAGGTATAGTTGAATAAATGAATTAAAAGACAAATGAGTAAATCATTTCAAATGCTGGATAGCAGAGTCTTATTTCTCAGCTACAAATATCCCCGTGTCAACTTTTCCTCCTTTACTCAGAGGATAGACATCTTTCCTTCTTTCAGTTTATACTTAATTCTTTTTTGTTTTTGTTTTTTTTTGGTGGAACTGAAGTTTTGAACTCAGGGCCTCATGCGTGCTAAGTATGCACTCTACCACTTGAGCCAGTCTGCCAGCCCTTAGTTAATTCTTTATACTGTGGCTTCTATCATTTGCTGCAGCTTAGGCACTTGGACTCATCAGTGTTCCTTTCTTGTTCTGGCTCCTCCTTTTTATCTTTAGCATGCATTCACTCAGGTCACTTCCTTCTTTAACCCCGCCCCTTTTACTCTGCTTATGTTATATCTAGCCTGCCTTGCATGAGTGGATGATATTCTTTGTTTCTACTTCCTCACCTACTTTTTGCTCCTTAAGCCATTATTAGACCTTGTTTTTTTGTTTGTTTTGTTTTTTGTTTTGTCCAGTGTTACAGGAGATTTTCTAGTGTCCAGAGTGTAAAATATCAGCCCCTTTATTGTGCAAACTGCCTGGCATATTTGACACTATTGATCATTTTTACTCTTCATATTCCTTTTTACTTTGGAATCCATGACATCATGATGTTCCATTGTTCTTCTTAGATCTCTGTTCACTTTTTCCCAGTTTCATATCCAGGTCTCTTTTCTCTGCCTGACTTTTTTCCCTTTCTTTTTGGCAGTACTGGGGTTTAAACTCAGGGCTTTGCATTTGCCAGGCAGATGCTCTACAAGCCTGAGCCACATCTTCAGCCCTCTGCATGATCTTAAAGTATTGGTATGCCCAGACATCCCATCTGGGCCCTCTTCTCATTCTAGTCTCTCCCAGTACTGCCTCATCCTGTTGTTCCTTGCTGGTGAATTCCACTGCCAACAGTTTCCCCCTACCCCTACCTTGAATTCCTACTCTCAGATGAGTCATAACATCTTAAATTCAACTTATTTATACCTGAATTCATTATCACCCCTTGAACCTGCACAATAGTTTCTCCTAAATTCTTTTATTTTTTGGCTGGGGGGACTGGGGTTTGAACTCAGGTTTTCAGACTTGCAAAACAAGTACTCTAACTCTTAAGCCACACCTCCATCCCTCAAGTCTTTATCTCTGTGGGTTTTATTTCCTCAGACATTGAAAGAAAGAGGAAAAAAGCAAAACCTGGCATTAATTTTACCTTTCGCCTCTCTTTCATGATGCCCTTTACTTCCATTCCAAATGTAACCAGCTCTTCTACATTTCTAGATAGTCCTCAAATACATGTCTGCTTTCTTATTGCTGCTGTTATCCATGTCCTCTTCCTTTTTGAGAAATCTTGCAATATCTTCCTTTCCTTCTCCCAGGTTCACTACTTCTGATCAGTGTTTCTCACTCTCTGTCACTGCGAATTTTCTCATTATGCCATATTCTTTCAGGTGTTCCTATAAACTTTTAAGGATAAAAGAGGACATGCACGATCATTTATGATCTAGTCTGCCATCTCAGACCATCATACCTCCTCTTCAACCCTTCTCCCCAAATCCATTGTCAAGTCACATCCAACTTATGTCAACCCCAAAGAGGTCATGCTATCCTTTGTTAACGTATTTTGCTCATGCTGTTTCCTCTGGTTCTATTCTCTTACCTTTTTTTAATCTGGCACAATAGAAATTCTGCTCATATTTACCTCATTGAAATAAGAGGTCTTCACTAACCCCTACAGTATTATCAGGTGACAGCCTGTGTTCTTTTGTAGCCTTTCTGGGCATATTTCTAATGTGGTAGTTTCTAGACTTGACTGACATGGTCAATCTCCCAATAGACAATTTGTTTCTTGAAATCAGAGGCTTTGGGTCTTAAATCAGAATTCATGATATCATTTAAAATGATGGGCACATAATAAATATGTAAACACTTATTAAATGAAAGTAGACTAGTTCAAACCATGAAATCTATTTAGAATGTGGAGAAGGAACAAGGATGCTAATGTTTTATTTGTGTCCTATTTCCAAAAAAAAAATTCCAAGATTAATGTAAAGAAAGTGCTACTGGCGTGTTTGTGATCTCCAGGGTTTGAAATGTAAACTATATATGATCAATGGGGGGATGCAGAGGAGATGGCCCTGGGAGAAAAAAAATAGCAGAAAAGATATAAAATCTTCTCAACCTAACGTCTTTGTCTAATTTCTTAGGACTGTATTTATTGGTTTGGTATTCATTCATGAGCACCCACAGTATACCAACATCACCAGAATCACTCAGTAAGACTTTGCCCCTGCTATAGAGACACTCATCCTGGGGGAGAAAGCAATTGCAATTGAAGTATTAAGGTAAGATATGAGTTATTAGAGACACATTTTATAAAATTATACTCAAAGAGATAGCAAGACCAGGAAGCATTAAAATGTAAAGAAAGTTGCAACAAGTGAAGTGATACTTGTGTATTGGAACAGGTTGCCTGAATCATCCCTCCATTTCTCCTAGTTACTGTTACAGACTCTTATAGTAAGAATCCATTATCAACTCCTCCTCTTTAATTCATTTTCAGAATCATTATTTCTATACTGCAATTCTGCTTATTTTAATAAACTTAAACACAAGATCATGAACTCAAAGTTCTCATACTAAATTATGTCCCCATGGGTGCTCAATAAATACCTATTAAAGCACTGGCTGAATGTTTCTAATATCATTAAATGGGAAGAATTGGGTTTGGTAATTTTATATTTTTTTATCTATTTATGACATTGTAAATTACATTTCTTCAGAATTATTCCCTAACCAATATTCATGTTCTGCTTTTTGATACACAATTATTCATTGTACATAAATTCATTCTTACTTTATAATTTCAATTGTTTAATGTTATAATACATAAACAAAACCACTATATTGTCTTTTTCTTATTATTCATTTATTCACATGTGCACACATTGTTTGGGCCATTTCTCCCCCCTGCCCCCTCTCTCTTCCCTCTGCTTCCAGGCAGAACCTGTTCTGCCCTTATCTCTAATTTTGTTGAAGAGAAAACATAAGCAATAATAAGAAAGACAAAGCGTTTTTGGTTGAAATAAGGATAGCTATACAGAAAGATTTCTAGCATTGCTTCCATGTACAAATGTGTTACAACCAAGGTTGATTCATCTCTAACTGACCTTTCACTAGTTCCTGATCCCCTTCTCATATTGACCTCTGTCGCTTTAAGGTTTCTGTATTAGTTCCTCTGCAGTGGGGACATCAAACACTATATTGTTTCAATTTGCTTCACATGTCAAGATAATAGTAAATTGCATAAAGTTTTATTGTTAAACCCCCAACAGAATTTCTATATAGAATGGACTGTGATATTATTAAGTCCCTTGTTTAGAATGCCTGGTAGTCTAGCAGGAATGATGAATCAGCAACAAGAGCACAAGCACAGTCAAGAAACAACAATCCAGGCTCCCTAGCTTCCTTTTACTTAACTTTGAGAAAGTTGTCTACAAATCTAAATCTGTTTTCTTAATATGTAAAACAGGATGGATATGAGAATCAAATAAAGAAATGAATGTAATATATGTAATGTAATGCCCACGCATAGGCATTTCGAGGGCAAATTACTACTATCAATGTTGCTTATAAGCTATCATTTCAATACGACATAGCAATTGCTGTGAAAGAAAATATGAGACTGCACATCTCACGGTACAAGTACTGCTTGTTTCATAATGTACTAGCTTCACAATTACAGCAAGATTATTTTCTTTCTGCCCAAAGAAAAACAAAACTTTTGTTGCTACATTGCTTGCACAATTTGACAGAACAAACCACTTTCACCAGAGGCAAGTGACATTATTCTGAAATGTTTTGCAGGTTTTCCACTTTGCCAATTTCTTCTCTAATGAAAGTAGTAGTATTGTGTGTGTGTGTGTGTGTGTGTGTTATAGATTAAAGTCAATAGAAATTCAGCAAATAGCTATTTCAGATGACTACATCACCACTTCTGAAGGAATAACTCCAATTAAAAATATCAATTAGAAATATATGGGAGATCACAAAAAACGTAGATTTGATGAAAGATTCATTTTTACTCTGAGGTCCAATTATCAAATCATTCCACAACCTGTGACTGAATCTTCTGCTGTGCTTTGAGAGCACATTTCACACCAATCAGACTGAAAGACAATACCACCTCAAACAGATCAGCTCTACAATTTTAATGTATTTATAGTAGTAAAATCTTTATGGATTGGTTTATTTTATTAGTAAGGGGGTAATATAGGAAATCAATTTTAATTTTTTTTTAAAAAATCACCTGGTACTTTGGAATATATCTGTTTACAGAGCTAATTAGAAATGAGCTGTGGGTGTATAGCTTCAGACATGTGTCCTGGTTCCTTCAGTCCTTCTCAAGTTAAAACAAGATTGTCTATATCTGTTCTAGTACATTTTCCCTAATTAAATTACCCTTTAAGTTCTTAAAGTTTGTAGTTTCTTTTCATATATATTTAAACTTTTTTAACATGTTTATCAACATACTAAAGATTTGGCCAATTAATTTCCAAGGTTTTTAAGTTTTGGAAAGGTTTATTTGGTAATCAGGGAGAAATAGAAAGGGAGAAAGGAGCACCCATTAACAGTCAAGACATGGGTGTAAGAAGCTCAAAATGGTGGTCTTTGCCCTAGGTGTATCAGAGGTCCTAGTGTCTAGATCAGAAGGCATCCAAACTTTTATATGGCAAAGCTTTATTTATATATTAAAATGAAGCTGTTCTCAGAAACTAACAAATTTTTCATATACTTTCAGAGAAAAAATATAATCATGTAATACCAATATCTTCCTTTTTAAAAAGCTATTTTAATGACATATTACCAAACCTTTGTATTAATGAGGAGAAAAGGTAAACATTTAACTTCAATTAAGGATAATTTTTAATTAAATTTTCTCTTTTCAGGTAAAGTACATTTTAATCTAAATGAGTATCTGAATTATTATGAAGGGGATAATGACAATCTCCATTCTTAAGTCTTCAACAAAGAATTCTTCAATTCGAAAATATTTGTTAGCAATAATTAGTTATGATCAAGGTTAGAATCTTCATTGAGTGGCTGTAAAAGTACAATTCTTCTCCAGAGACAGTTCATTTTCAAACCAATATTGATGAAATATGTCTTCAGCATTTCCACAGAAGAGAAACTGATTCCTCTGGAACCAGAAAGTTTGAAGCTGAGGAGGAGGATTAATGTCACCTTGGGTCCATCCTCTTCTCTAGAATCCCTCCTACTGTTATCTTTGTCCCTAAACTTGAATATACTGCTTAAACAAACAGAGTTAAACCAGGCTCACTCCTTAGCCGTTTAGCATGACCCATGTTTTGAGTGACTCCTTAGTCAAATAACGTATCAAATCATCCCTTCCCCAAATGTGTATAGCTCCCTGACCAAAATCCTAGCAAACATACTTTTTCCCATAGCAAGTGTCCAATTACAATGTATCCATCAACAATGCTGTAGTGACCTGTACAGAATGGTACCATGAAAGACCACTCAGCGAGCCCATCCCTAAATCCATGGCAGCTGCCTTTCTCATTGACTTCCTTGAAACTTTCTCTATCTTGGCCACCAGGACACCATAACCTCCTCAAATGACAATCCTTCTTAGCTCCTCCACTAATTTCTAAATGTGCATTTATTTATATCTACCACTAAACACAATTTTAGACAGACTTCCTCAGGTAGACAGTTCCTAAAACCTGTTAAAGAGTTTGACCCTCTTTGTTTCTGTCCCCTTCAGTAAAGCTCTTTAGTTTTATTTCCTTGGCTGTAACCAACCTTTCATTTGAGATCTTTAGCTTCAAGCCTAATGTCTACTTCTCTGCTAGGTTGTCACACTTGTATTTCTTAGAAATACATCAAGTTGAATATGTCAAAATAAATAAGCAAATTCATAAATTTCCTTCTAAAATTTGTTCTTTAGTTTATGTTGTCTGTCTAAGTGACATCATAGTCCCAAGAGACTCAGGTTAGGGTCATCTCTATCTCTGCTCCCTTGTTCCCTACATCAATTCATGTCCAAGTCCTGTTTGTATTTATTTATTTATTCTTTTGAACTTCACAATGTCTCTGAAATCTGTTGCTTCCTTTTCATTCCTTATACTACTCATTTAGTTCAAGACTTCATTATTTCTTTTTGAGGTGAGGGGCAATATTTGTATTGAACTCAGGCCTTGCACTTGATAGGCAGGTGCTCTGGCACCTTGAGCCACACATTGAGCCTTTTTCACTTTAGTTATTTTTCAGATAGGATCTCTTGTATTGTGCCTAAGGCTGGCCCTGGACCACAATCCTCTTACCTCTGCCACCAACGTAGCTTGGATTACAGGTGTGTGCCCCACATATCGCTTGTTTTTTGAGATAGAGTCTCCATAGCTTTTTGCCCAGGCTGGCAACAAACTGCAATCCTCCTGATTTCCACCTCCTGATTATCTGGGATTGCAGGTATATGTACCCAGTGAGACTTCATTATTTCTTAAAGTCATTGTTGTCTAAATGATTCCCTTCTTTTATTGTCTTCCCACCTTTAATTCCCTCTAAGCTAACATCTAGTCTTCCTAAAGAGTACAACTCTTTCACTGATTCCTTTTGTGTACAGAATACTCTAAATCCCCCTTATTTATAATTAATACATCCATTGTGTGATTCTAGTGTTATTTGAAACTAGTGATCACCTCATAACCAACTCAGCTTTGTGTGATGTTGCTAGAATACAGATCTCCCAGCCCAATATTCTTTTAGTCATACTAAACCATGTGGCATTTCTCCATCTCTGATGGCATAAGGTTCCTGAAGCATATTTTGGTTATTTTTCTATGTGGTCCAACCACTCTGTCAGACTATACAACAGGACTGTGTTTCTTTTCTTCCTAACACTTTACAGCTGAAATGTTTATGAGTATCCATTTGTTTATTCTCTAAGCATCTAATATCCAGGGTCAGGAAACAGTTGGTTTTCTGTTTGTTTGTTGTTTCTTTACTTGGCTTTATATTCCCAGTTGGAAGAAAGTTTGAAGAAGGCAAAAATGTGTGGTACATTTATATTCCATATCATTTTGGGTGAAATGAGATATTTTGGGAACACTATTTCAATGCCCAAACCACTTTAAAACAATATTTTAGTAACATTAATACTAATATTAAGAAATTTTTAATCAAGAAATTATTTCATGGAAAGAGGCACTATTAAGCTAATCCTTTTCTATTAATACATAAACTCCTCAAATTTTTTCACTTTTTAACTTACTAAAAGTGTTCATATTGGTTTCATTGTTTTCCACTTAAACTTTCCAACTAAGTTTTAGTTTTTATTTAATTCTTTTGTCCATATCAAATTTTAAAATTAGTTCCTGTTATTATATATTTTCTTTTGTGACCATTTTCTTCTGCTACATGTAAATCCTCCAGGTTATATCTGACACTTTAAATGTTGCCTAAGTTATTTACCTTTTCTACTATATTTTATAAATACTTTTTTGTTTTGTTTTGAGATAGGGTCTCTCTCAAGTTGGCCTCAAACTCGCTGTGTAGCCCAGAGACTGGCCTCAAACTCACAAACTTTCTGCCTTGGCGCAAGTTCTGGGATAGCAGGCATGTACCACCAAGCCTAACTCTCAATAGAAAAAATTTAAACTTACAGTTTTAGCTATTTTATGATTGTTTGATGTTATTGCTGCTGGTATTTATAAGTAAGAATACTTACTTATTCAGTAAGTAATACATTTGAAAATTGCAATCAACTTTGTGAGAGAGAGAACAAGAAAGTGGGAAGAACAGATGCTGAAGAACTCAAGGAAGGGATTCATCTTCTATGCACAGAGAAACAGGCTATGCCATTTTGGTCACCTTGAACTCTAATCTCTATTTTAGTTCTATCTCATTAGCCACAAAACATTGTACTTGAGTTGATCTCCCTTCTGTATATGTATGTGTGTATGCATATGTATGTCTATATATCTGTGTGTGTCCTAACAATCTGTATCTCCTGAGAATCCTGACACCATCATTTCTCACCTGGGTTTTGTCACAATGGCTCTCTCTTCTCTACACCACTTGATCCCTTATAGCCTATTCACCACAGAGCAGCTACATTTTTTTTCAAACACCAGTCTCTATCCATCCTAGATAGGATAAAATGAATGCTTCTGATAATAGACAACAGTAGCTTACTGGCTCTCAATCCCATTGGCTGTCCCACATTATCTCTTGTCTTTCTAGCATTTGCTCCAACAACCAAAGCTATCTTGGCTTTCAACCTTACCTCTCTGCACAGGAGACTTACACATGTTTCCATTGCTTAAAACGTTCCTCATCAAGCTCTTCACCCACTCACAGCTCTCCACTACAATATACCTGCTCAAAGAGGCCCCTAATTTACCCATTTACTAATCATTCACTCCCCCACACACATAAACTAGCCATCACTCTCTTCCAATCTTTGGAATTTTCTTTATGACATTTAATATAACCTAAAATTATAATATTTATTAGTTTATTTTTTGTTGTCTGTCTCCCTTCCGAAGATGGAAGCTTCATGAAAGCAGTGAAGATGCCTATTTTATTCTTTGTGTACCCTCAATACATAAGAAATACATGGTTTACAGCACAACAACTAAGAGATAGCATAGATAAATGGGATCTCATAAAACTAAAAACCTTCTGTTCATCAAAAGAAATGGTCTCTAAACTGAAGAGAACACTCACAGAGTGAGAGAAAATATTTGCCAGCTATACATCAGACAAAGGTCTGATAACCAGAATACATAGGGAACTTAAAAAACTAAATTCTCCCAAAACTAATGAATCAATAAAGAAATGGGCAAGTGAACTAAACAGAACTTTCTCAAAAGAAGAAATTCAAGTGGCCAAAAAACACATAAAAATGCTCACCATCTCTAGCAATAAAGGAAATGCAAATTAAAACCACACTAAGATTCCACCTCACCCCTGTTAGAACAACAGGTGTTGGCGAGGATGCGGGGGAAAAAGGAACTCTCTTACACTGTTGGTGGGAATGTAAACTAGCATAACCACTCTGGAAAAAAACTTGGAGGCTACTTAAAAAGCTAAACATTGATCTACCATTTGATCCAGCAATACCACTCTTGGGGATATACCCAAAAGACTGTGACACAGGTTACTCCAGAGGCACCTGCACACCCATGTTTATTGCGGCACTATTCACAATAGCCAAGTTATGGAAACAGCCAAGATGCCCCACCACTGACGAATGGATTAAGAAAATGTGGTATCTATACACAATGGAATTTTAGGCAGCCATGAAGAAGAACAAAATGTTATCATTCGCTGGTAAATGGATGGAATTGGAGAACATCATTCTGAGTGAGGTTAGCCTGGCCCAAAAGACCAAAAATCGTATGTTCTCTCTCATATGTGGACATTAGATCAAGGGCAAACACAACAGGGGGATTGGACTTTGAGCACATGATAAAAGTGAGAGCACACAAGGGAGGAGTGAGGATAGGTAAGACACCTAAAAAATTAGTTAGCATTTGTTGCCCTTAACGCAGAGAAACTAAAACAGATACCTTAAAAGCAATTGAGGCCAATAGGAAAAGGGCACTAGGAACTAGAGAAAAGGTGAGATCAAAAAGAATTAACCTAGAAGGTAACACACACACACAGGAAATCAATGTGAGTCAACTCCCCATATAGCTATCATTATCTCAACCAGCAAAAACCCTTGTTCCTTCCTATTATTGCTTATACTCTGTCTACAACAAAATTAGAAATAAGGGCAAAATAGTTTCTGCTGGGTATTGAGGGGGTAGGGGGGAGAGGGAGGGGGCGGAGTGGGTGGTAAGGGAGGGGGTGGGGGCAGGGGGGAGAAATGACCCAAGCGTTCTATGCACATATGAATAATAAAAAAAAAGAAATACATGGTTTATAGTGATGACTCAATAGATATTCACTTAGATGAGTGAATTAGTAGCCTTTGTCTGAAATTTTGTAGCATGCTGCTTTGATAATACAATTACATAATCACTTCATCATTAGAATGAATACAACAAATTAATGATTTAGACCCCACTTAAACCAAATGTACATTATATGGAATGTGAATAGATCAACATAAGAAAATCTCACATGAGGAAATTGTTAAAGGAAGTACGGCAATGTTTTAGTCATATCTCACCTTAGAAATCTGCAGGCTTTGATAGTTTGACAAATTATTTGACGTACCATAGTCACATGTACTTTATAAGTCCACCAGAGTATTTCCTCTCATTACATTTTTATCTCACAGGTAGGGATATATTTCTATGTTTAAGTAATATTGAATTCAATTCTTTTTAAGGTGTAAATCAAGCTTTGTAACTAAAGAATTAGACTGTTTTTATCTACATTGGCTGTCTATAGTACCTAAATTGTCAATCAGTCAAGTGGTTCCAAAGATAGAACATTTTAATGAAAAGAGCATTGGATTAGGAATAAAAATACTAACTTTTGGTTCACGTATTATCCGTGGCAATGCAAAGCTTGGTCTCATAGTTCAGAGAATGGTGATCATAATTATGTGACTTGGAGACACATGGATGAATGTGTAAGCATGTACAAGAAAGAGAAATTATTACTGAGTGATAAGAGCTAACATTTATTGAGCATGTGTTGTGTCCTAGGCTTGACTCTTGGTGTTTACATTCTTTATCCTAGTTAGCCTCATGGCATGTGTGAAAGCACACTCATCATCCTCCATATGAGTGTCAGCACACTGTGCTCACCCTTGGTATGTGCTCAAGCACACTGTGAGGCATGGGGGGGGTTACATAACCTACCCAAGTTCTGGAGTCAGGCTACAGATTAGGGGTTAGGTCAACCCCCTACTGCATTGCTGCATAGACACAGCAGCAGGTCTGAAGAATTTCTCCTTTTCTGTTCCATATTAAAATGAGATACATATATGAGATCCAGATCAGTGACAGACTCATGGTAAGGGCTCTTTAAATATTAATGCTTCATTCCAGTATATAGCTTGCCTCTTTTGAGCTTGTTCTTCAGTGATATACTTTCTTCCCACAGGCATCTTAGGTCCCAGTGGGACATTCTACTGAGTATAAGTTGTAACAAGATGGACTAGTAAGTATTACTAAGAATAAATGCCACTATTTTTATAACCATTTCTCTCAGCCAAGAATTGTGCCATGCACCATTGCAAAAGTTCAAAATATATTTGTCAAAAATTTTTCTTAAGCTTTTCACAATTGTTTTGATAAATATTGTAATGCTTTTGTCTACCACATGGACTTCATGATTTTTATGGGACAGGAAATTGCTAGGAGAAAAGGAAATGTCTTTAATCATTCCACCACCCTCTCTCCTCACTAAACAACCTTCATAATAAGCAAAAGATAGGGTTTATTTTCCTAGTGTTAGGAAAATGTCACATGCCTCACACAAAGGAGGCTTACGAAAGGTATCTCATGTCCAAAAGTTTAATAAGCAGGCTGGCTGGCCAAGACAAAATGGAGCAGCAGGTCTGACCTTAAGTAGCATCTGGCTAGTGTCGGGCAAAGACAGGTGGCAGGAGATAAGGAACAGTAGGCTTTGTTCTGCAAGGGATGAAACCAGCTGCAGCTCAGGCTGCAGAATGGTGGCAAGGGTCAGTTCCTATCACCTAGCAAGTGCAATGCTCTGAGTTCAAACCCCAGTACTACCAAAAAAAACCTCTCTCTTCCTACCAGGAGCAGGGTTTGATTATATCTAACCTGCAGATGAGGTCTTTTCTTAAACAAAGGCAATAGGAATTGATTCCCATTTTTTATGATCAATAAAAGAAAAAAAACCTGAGGGCTAATATTATCCTTCAGAAGGGACATAACAATCTACTATATGCTGAGCAATTTGTTCCTAAATACATCAGGAAGAGATTTGAGATTCTGATTGTAAAAATTAGGTATTAGGCTATTTCAGCTAACAGCTGGCAAACTGCAGTTGCCAACTCTCACCAGTGCAGTGAATCTTTACCCAGAACTGTACCAGGGCTGTTAGAGGCAGCATTTTCTCTGAATGGTATGTTCTACAGGACAGTCAGAATCCTTGCAAGAATGTGGAAAGAAAATGGAGGAATTTTAAACCAATCCCCTATCTATAGAAGTCCTTTAGGTTACACAAGGTGTTTGAGGTTTTAGAAACATACCTGAAATTTCCGTTTTGTCATAAACACAAAATTAGCCTTCATCTTTGACATAGTAACAAATATTAATTATATGAAGTTATATTTGACCTGAAATGATACTGCTGGGCATGCTGATATCCCTACAATATACCCATTTATATAAAAAATAGAAAATATGAGGTTCTTATTGTTTTTCTCCAATCTGACCAACATTCTTCTTCTATAAAAATGATAGGCTGCATTTTTACTTTGAATTGTCTGTTATTTTAATTATAGAACTGTGGAAATATCTTTCAATCTTCTCATCCCTGTTGAACAATAATGACAAGGTTGAAGCTGTCATCACTGAAATGATATTTGGAGCTTCTCTGTCACCTGGATAGCTCTTTTTCTCCATGTCAAAACTACATCCATTTTCTTTTTGTTCATAAGTGAGCAAATTAGGTGGAAGGGAAAAATGAATAAGTCCTCATTACATTCCAGAAAAGAAAACCGTAAACTGCTTACGTAAGCTGCAACAGGCAAATTAAATGAAAAGGAACTCCTTATTACACCAGAAGGTGAGGTGGCTTTTTAGCAACTGGCAAGAGTCTCTGAGAGTGTAAATACTCTAATTTTCACCTGGCCTAAATATGTCAGGAGTGATCTACCTTTCACATTCAGAGAATCAGTCCTTCTTCCTATAGAATGGAGTAGATTGCATTTGAAGTCAAGTTCTTAAATAAAATAAAACTTTTTAGACTACTTAAAATTCCATTTCTCATGATACATATGAACTTGCTTCTTTTTCTTTAATCTTTTTTCTTTTCATCCATAGCTCTCTACTCAGTATTGAAAAAAATAGACTCATTTTCCGAAGGGTATTTTTATTCCAAATATTCAATGTGTAGGGATTGGATCTGACCATTTTTGCCTGATCTGGTGGTCTGAAGGCAATTGCTTGAAACAGAAAATAAAGTTAGTAAAGTAACAATGGGCCTATTATTTTCCAAATTCTACCTAGACTGATGCAAGTAAGTCTCCTAACCCTTCTTCTCTAAAGCCTGCATCATTGAAAATCAGTGGGTGCCATTGACATTCACCCACATTCTCTCTATGTGTATTTAAATATACACAGATTCAAAGAGAATTCTGTTGAATTCAAATGGAGTATCATATATTTTATTCCATGAGATTCTTTTCACATTCCAGTTTATATAAATTTTGTAAATTCTTTAAATAAATTACAAATACAAATAAATAAAATACAAATTTACCTGTGTTATATTTGAATTTTTGTTTTTTTTTATTTTTAAGGCTTTCTTTTGTGGATTCCACTGCAAACCTTTTTAGCTTGTGTGTTATACTTGTGTCAGCATCTATTCAGAGGATAATGCAACTACATTTTTAGCTGTTGATAAATTTTAGAAACTGAAAAGAAAATTTAGCAGTAATCCCCATTATGAAAAAACATTTAGTAATTGTTATGAGCTTGTGTATTAATTACTAGAGTCACAAAGTGACTCTTCATATTTTCAAATGATGGCATAATATGATGGAAGCAATTAAACTATTTAATATCATTTAAAATGACTGATTTTTAGGATCCAGAAATATTTATATTTCCCAATGTCCTTTACTATAAGATACGTGGACTATAATCTGTTTCAAAGACTAAATCCACAAATCTATGATATTTACCAATATCTATGAATTTCTAATGTTGCAATATGTAAAAAAATCCTTCAAATTTAAGAATCTTTTAACTATTCAAGTCACATATAGCCAGTATAATTTACCTCAAATAATCTGCAGTGATCAAGACACCACCACCTCTCTCTGTCTTTTTCTCTTTTTCTGGGCTCCAAGACTGCAATTATAGGAGGCAGTAACTCACAAAACTGCACAGACAAAAGGCTTCCCAGCACTGTGAGCAGGAGGGCTCAACCTGAGGTCGCTCCAGGCCCTCCCTTGAGGTCCCCTTTCCTACTCTTTTCCTTGTTGCAACATACCTAAGCCTAGGTGATGAGGCATCAGTTCCAGGTAGCACTTTACAGGTGTTAGTCAACAACAAGGTTGACTTTTGGTTTCTGCATCTTTTATTTAGTTTTTGTTTTGTGGGTAATGTGAGATTTCATTTTCTCATCTTGTGTCTTACTCAATTTGAAATATTATGATGTCTATACATTTAAGCAAAGGAGAAAATAATAAACAGTAACTATAATTAAATTGCATAACATTTTAGAAAGTGAAATATCAAAAAAAGAAAAACAGGACAATTGAGGAGGATCTGGACTGCAAAAAAAGGGCAATTACAGTTTTAACAGGGTGGTGAGGAAAGAGGTCAATGAAAAGAGGGCATTTGAACAAAGACTTCTTTTTTATTTCAATTCATTAAAGTAAAGTTAATTCTAAGGTAGGCACATACTTAACCCCAAATTATTCAATTAGCTGGGTAATTAGCTAAATTATTAATGTTTAGTATTCTATGAGTATAAAACCAATTTTATGTATATTATTATAGTAGGTGAAAAAAATGCATATAATTATATATATATATATATATACTTACAGGTATAAAAATGTTGTATACTGTTTTTTGAGGATAGTTTGGCTTAATTCTCTCTAAAATAGTCTATCCATTTTGTTCTGTAAATTATAGGTATTCTATCAATGTTTGCCTTCCTTGTAGTGTTTAAAGAAAGCCACAGAAATTTCCTGGTAGCATTCCAGAGATATGAATTGATGCCTTTTCAGCAAGTTGGTAAATCTAAGTAGGTTTTAGAGTATGCATTAAAACAGAGTAAGTACAACATACATTAAGCATACTTTATGCCTAGAATACAGGAGCCAAGTAAAGTACTTCAAACCAGGCAATACTTTTCTCTTTCATCAAATGTTTTTGCTTCTGTGCTCTTTTTAGAACTGAGTCCACAATTGGCTACAGCAAAGTTATTTAAATTCACAATCTCAGTGAGTAGTATTGTTCTAAAATTGAAAGGAATAGTCTCTGAGGAGACAAACTAAATATTGTGTGAAGAATTTATCTCTAGGGCAAATGTTTTCCATTTTCAGTTTCTTACAACTCAACCCTCTCCAAGGAAGTTTCCTAATACATTCATTTATAATCTGAGTGACATCTCTGACAGCATATCTGCCTCTTCTGATCTGCCACTCCTTTCTGCCTCCCTGTACAAAGGGTCATAGATGGTATCATGAGGAAAGTTTCCCCTGAATTTTGGACATTAACTTTACTGCATTGTACAGCAAGTAGAAAAATTATTTTCCACTGAAGTATTTACTGGTCTCATAGCTCATTAATATTTTTCAACCTCTCTCTGCATATTTGATATTGCTGCATCATCAGTTTTAATGCTACAGCTTGTGTGTGCAATTGCATTCCCAGAGCAATGTATAGCTAAAGAAGTTACTCCTGACAAGAACTTAGGATTGCTTTAGAGTTTACCCAAGTACTGTCATGTCTTTTAACATGCATGGTGACCCTGGGAAGCAGGAAAGGCGGTGATTGTTGTCCCCACTTAAAATTAATGGAGACTAGTATAAGAGCAGTCATCATACTAGGGATAGAATCAGAATTTCAAAGCTAATCCTTTTCACCCAAGTCCAGAATGTTTTACCACTAAGTACTTTCTGTTTTGACAACATTTAGTCTATTTGACACATATCAAAAAGGATTAAATCATATGAGATAATATAATTAATTTTCATGGAAAAAAGTTTCCAATATATCAACTCAACACTTACTGAAATTACTTTCCGAAATTTTTTACTCTGAGAAAAGCCATGACTCTGTAAAAAGTAACATACGATCAATTATTTCCAATATCTGTTAAAGTGTCATACTCACTGCAATCCATAAAATCTAAATCCAGCACAATTCACATACAGTTAAATGACGAAAGCTCTCATGCTTTTATATGTTAAATATCTATTTTCAGTTATCAAAATACTAAATATTTTCACAAATCAGAATGCTTACTCATTAAATCTGTCATTATACCTTTTACTTTGTGGGAAGTTCTGGGAGATCACAGTAATGCACAATTACTGTCGGGGAGCCCAGAGTAAGCCACTTACAGCTTCCGCCATGCCATAATGGACACACAGCACTGCCTGTGGTTACAAGGAACCTGGAACTCTGGCATAGCCAGAGTGTAAATAATAAATTTGTATTTGATTGTCACTGTTTTCAAACACCTCATGTAGTTGTACAGATTAAAGTGTATTAGGTTATACTTGAATTTTTATTTTGAATCTCTTTTTTTCTAAACTTCCATTTTCCTTTCTTGTGAATTAATGACATCAACTACAGTTAAACTTTCATCCAAGGCTTCTCCATAACCACAGTAGACTGTATGTTGTTCTATCTGCCTCAGTGATTGATTTGACATATGAAAAGAAATAATGAGAATCCATTTCTTCTACTTCTGGTAGCCAGATCAGAAGTAAAATAGAGAACTGACAACGTTACTGATATTGGTAGTCCATGTCAAAATAAAAAAAAAAATCTACTTACCATCCTATATTGCCTTACAAATCCAAAAAGGCAATATTTATTTTTAAGGTCAAGAGTATGTTGACTATGAATTCTCAGGCAAGAAAATCTTCACGGTAGAGCTCCATCACCCTTCATTTCATTTCAATGAAACCTGTTTTATAAGACCTTACTAAAACTATGTAGGTTATAATTTTTTTTCAGGCACGAAACAATGTTTTTACTAGCAGAATTATATATTTTGCACTGAAAATAATGAACATTTCCATAAACAGAAATGGCTCACAAGAAATTGAATGTGAGTATATTTTATTTATATGAAAATGAAATTACCTCAAAATAATCCAACTACAGAAGTGGTTTTCATTCAATTTTTAGAAAGCAAAAGTTTTCATTATTCTAGATGACATGGTTCTGGGTTTGGGTACAAGGACAAAAAAAGCCTATAGCATGTTACCTTTAAATAGGTGAAGCTCCTGGTGAATGTCACATACTCATACTTACAGCACCACAACTCAAGTGATTAAGTGGAAATCCTGAACACTATGACATGTTTTAATCATTTTTGTACCAACTATCTCCTAATGCCAAAAGGAAGACTAGACTCACACTAGACAGAAAAGGAAGTTGATAGAAAGGATGGGCAATACTGTTTGAGATGTTGGAAGGAGCTGCATATATTTTTAATAGCTTTTTAGTTCCAGCTTTCCCTATTACTTCTGGACACTGATTTGTCAAATAAGCGACAACTAGAACTGGTTCAAACAAGTTTTAGTAACTCCATTTGGATAAGGAGTAGAAAACTGTTCTCAGAGATATAATCTGGGAAAGCATTCCTGATTTTCAGACATAGCTAAGCTATGCCATGGAATTAATTTAATCAAACTCTACATGAACGCAATGCTAGTAATCTCACTGTATAACTGTCCTTATCTCAACTAGAAAAAATCCTATGTCTTTCTTATTATTGCTTATTTCTACTCTTCAATGGAGCTGGAGGAAAAGCACAGAACAAGTTCTGCCTGAAAGGGAGGGGGAGGGGGAGAGGGTGGAGACAGGGGGGAGAAATGACCCAAACAATGTATGCACACGTGAAAAAATGAATAAAAAAAGAAAAAAATTCTACAGAAAATTGTATGAGTAGAGGTAAACACATTATCTGATTGATTCAATTGTCTCAAAAAGTCTGGTTTTATAAGACATTTCTTCATTGGTTATTATCACCATTAACACTGACAAATTTCTGTTAAACCTTTAACATGTTTAAATATGCATATGCATGAGTTAGATCCAAATATAAGTATAAGCAATATCATATATATTATATAACATATATATATATGTATATATATGTATATATATATATATATACATATATATATATATACACGCACACACATACATACATACAGAGAGCAAGAGAGAGACAGCAAGCATACTTCCAAATCTGGGACTGTTAGAGGAGACTATGATAGAAGACATTGATAGAGAGTGAATAATATTGAAATACATCACATCTGTGTAGTAACAAGACAATGAAATGCACTGAAAACTGCTCAGCAATATGGAGCAGGGGAAAAGGGATAGGGAAGACTAATAGAGGGGGTTAGACTGACTAAACTACAACATTTTTACAGGTAAAATGCCAAGACAAATCCACACTGAACAATGAAGAGACACTTAAACAATGAAGAACAGGAATGCTGAACAGGTCGTGTTAAGGGGAGGGTACTAGTGGAAGGGCAAGGGCAAATAAAGAGGGAAAAGAAGGATGACTATGGTTGATATATTTTCTACACATGTAAATATGAAACACTGAAGCCTGTCATAGTCATTTTGAGAAGGGAGAGGGGGAAGAGGGAGAATAATGGAGAGGATGAACTAAACTGGGGTACCTTACATGCATATATGGAAATCTCACAAACCCCCTGTACAATTATTATAAACTAATAAAATTTTTTTAAACAAATAAGTAAAATTTTAAAGTCAAAATAAAAGTAAATATGCATATGACATCACAACATATAATAATTTTCAATGATAGTGCTATGCAATATATCATGTACTATATCATATTTATAGGTTTATAAAATCCAAAATTACCATACAACAAGGCAAAGTAATTTCAGTACTGAATAACTATAATAAAATTGTAAATCTATTAAGAAAAATCTTATAGTCCATATCTCATTTTAAATAAAGTTTGCATTTTTATTATACAAATTATATTTTATCAAGTATCTTACTTTGTTATGTTAAAATGCATAGTATGTATTTTCTCCTAAAAATCCATATTCTGTTTCATTTAAAGGCAAATATATTTAATACAAAATTAGACTTTAATAAGAGTTTTATGCTACAGTGCTAGCATATAAATATACTGGAAAGAATATTGATCAAAAAGTAATGAATAAAATTCCCATGGCAATGAAACTGGCACTGTTGATAAATGCTAGTGGTAGAGAAGTTTCCACATTTTTCTCAAGCCAGTAAAAAGATGTGGTTTCCTCAGAGAGGAATATTATTTGCACTAAGAATTCAGAGATTGTATTATTTTGTTTATTATTTGTCAAGCTTTCAAGACTTCAAAGTAGGAATAAAATAAGTAAAAATTGAAAGCTGGAAAAAAAAAAGTAGGGAGTTGAAACAGTAGGAATTAATCCAGATCTCATTGTGACCAAGCAGGAGAAATTGGTTTTTGAAGAACTTTCACAGGAACCATGAGGAAAAGCAATCATGCTGTCTTTCAGTTTACAGAAGCAAAGAACAGGATCTGGCCATCTGTGAGACCTATGGATTGTTAAGGATAATCTCAGAACTTTCACAAATCTTTTGAAAAGAAAACACGTGAGTATTTGAGGGCTTTCAAAAATTTAATTTTAGCTGATGAAGTAGAATATGGCCAAATAAAAATTCATGTGACTTCAGGTTTGGAATATGAAAATAAAGGCAAAAGAAATAACAACAATGACTAAAAAGACATAAAACACAGCAATTCTTGTTTTTTTCCTTTATTGTGCTGGGTAGGGGTACATTGTAGCATTTACAAAGGTTCTTAAGATGTGTCAAGTATATCATATTTGAATTCACCCCCTCTACTATTCTCCTTCATCCCTCCTCCCTGATTCCTGGAACAGTTTCAACAGATATCATTTTTGCATTTACATACATGTGTAAACATTATTTGAACTGTATTCATCCTCCTACCCTCTTTTCTGACCACATACTCCCTCCCACTGGTGCCATCTCCCTACCCCCTGCAGAATCTGCTCCACCCTCTTGTTTTCTGATTTTGTAGGAAAAAAAAGGAAAAACATGATAATTGAAAATATAGCAATTCTTATTTCTACATAATAGGATTACAATTTGATGGGGAAGATTAATTCTTTGGACTTTTGTATGCAAAATTTTTCTATAGAGATCTGCACTGCTGTTAAGCTTGAAAAATAACAATAAATGTTACTTGAAAATGTATATGAGAAAATAACAAAAGCCAAATATAGTATATAAAATTACATAAATGAAAGGTAGAGTCTAATATAAACTATTTTTGTGACAAATAAAAGAGATGTTATTCATATGCAAGGAAGGAAGAAGGAAAGGGAAAAGATAAGTCCAAGTATCCATAACATTGAGAGATGGATATCTGTGGGTAATCAGGAAAAACCAGAACTCCTAATTTTTATCTTTTTCCCCCCATAAAGCAACCTGATCTTTGCACTGGAATAGGTAGAATAAACATTGAAAGGGCATAAATGTAGCTTAGCCTTGGAGAAGAGACTTCTCCAAATAAGGTCAAGCGTTCTACCACAGGACTCTGAGATAAGTTTTCAAAACAATCTATTGTGTTTGAGCAGGAAAATGAAACAGATTTAGTTCATAGAAATGAATTGTAATAAGTCCATAACTTTAAGGATGCTATTGAGGAAAGCAAACAAACCATATACACTGGATCACACTGACAAGAATGGGACTCCATTGGTTGGAGTTCACTTGATCATGTCTATGCTTCTTAGAATCACCTCAAAATTGCCTTGGCAATGGGACTTCTCATGCAGAAAGAAGGAAAGTAGTGAAAATAATGTGGCTTGAACAATGAAAACTCTAGTTAATTTCACTATTGTCATTAAGTCAGGATTTGGGAGAGGTTTGTATGGTGGATAAAAAATTACATCAGGAATAAAGTATAATGGATTTTTAAGGAGTTTCTTGAGCCTGTCACTTCAGAAACATTCAAGTGCTATGAATCTAGGGTACCTACTGTAACAGATGTAGGTATTTGTTGGGGTTCATTGCCTCTCCCTCTCTTGATGTGCATTGTTGTATGGGAAAGAACTTCAGAGAAGTGGTTGTGTTTATTTTTCTAATAGCTTTGTATAACAAATGAGCTTGACTTACTAGCCAATATGAAGGCTTGCTACCTTCATCTCTTTTCCTGTTTCTTGCTGCCACTAAAGAAGTTCAAAACTACCTACAGGGATTTGTAAAAGTAGTCAAGGACACAGAGAGCTTGTAAATGAGATCATGGACCCATTTCAGTTATTTTTGAGAAAACCTGGCAAATAAAAGACACACTTGGAAGCTGCACATCAAAAAATTTTGGTCCTACTTTACAAACTGAAAAGCAAAAGTGGGCTTCACTAGCTTGGGACTTTGTCAACAACAAGTCTTTAGAATCCAGAATGGAATATGAAAGAAAGGTGGATTGGAAAAGTTTTAAGAGAAGGCATAGTAGTGAAAAAAAGAACAATTTGTGTCACACTCAACCTATGTATTTAGCTAGTCTGGCAGATTAAGGGAGTAGCTGGATTTCAGTGAGGCTTTGATAAGATAGGTTAACATAGTTTTGAGAGCATTTAGAAGTACATTAAATAACTACATTCTTTTGGTTCTGATCTTTGAAGTGATATCAACTTATATAGAGGTTTCTATATCAGAATCTCAAGTCTCTCTTCCCAGTCTCATATCTCTGAAGTTGGATAAAGACATATAGGATAGGTTTACCAATACAAGAATGGCACAAAGCTAGGAAGGAGAGCAAATACATTCAGGGATCAAGATCTGAAAATACCATTAAAATTCCCACAGATGACTTAAATCCAACAATATGTACTTTACACAAGAACACAAAATCTTAGCACTTTGAGCCTCAAAAAGCTAACCATCATATTAATTAAATGGAGAAAACATGAGTTAGCATCAGGACATACCAATAAAAGAAAATCACTACAGTTGAGAATAAGAACCATATAAACTAATGGAACAATTCTTAACTTCAGGATGTTCAGAGAACTATAATGTTTTAAAAAGACCTCTCATACTGCCTAGAGAAATGTACTTGAAAACAAGCAGACACATGGGAAGGTATCCAGAGGAGAACCATCAGTTTTGATGAAATTTTAAAAAGATAGACAAAAGTATGGTTGGATTTGGATTGTTTATCTTGGAGGAGATTCAAGAAAACATTTTAGTTACCTTTATGTAAAGAGCTGTCAGGTGAAATAAGCATTAGACTTGAGTTCAACACAAGTGGTTTCTGAGACCAATAGGTAGAAGCAACAGAGAAGATTCCATCCACTATAAGAAAATTTATTGTAACAGAGATGTTAAAAAAGGAAGCTCATTGCTTGGAGAGAAAGTTTGCTAGAACCAAGATGTTCAATCACAGGCCGAAGAACAATTTGGCAAAAGTGTTGTAGAGAAGACTCAGTTCTATTATGGAGAGTGGTCGAATTTGACATCATTGGAATCATTTTATGACTTTTTTAATGACAGATATCTTGATTTTTTTTTGCTCTCTCCTACAGAATCAAAATCTCCAAGTGTGGGGAAGTCATAATTGATTCAAATGATCATCTACAAACAGTAGATATTTTCTAAAGATCTTGCCAAAACTGAGATTTTACAATGAAGATATAAATCTCTTTAATTTAAATATGTGGAAAAAAACCAATGGAACCTTCAATAAACATGAAGATGGGGACATATTTGTTACTTACATCCTAGTTCCCCTTCATGAGGTTTACAGAGTGAATAATAGGGTTTTGAGAAATTTTTTCAAATCTACTTGATGATAGACTTTGTCATATTTGATTTTGCTACATACATGTAATATGCATATGTATGTATAACAAGGATTGTTTTGTTTTTGTTGCAGTTCTGGGGATTGAAACCAGGGCCTCAAAAATCCAAGATGGTGACTAGGGTACAGAAACAGAAAGCCTAACCTCCATGACTCCAAAACCTCCCTGAGAAGTTGGAGCTACACCTGGGTAACTATGACTGCCTCTAGCAAAAATAATAACTGCTGTCACACTAGGTGCAGGAAAAAATTCAAAGACTGATCCACAAATCAGCCTTTAATTGCATCTAACAGCTGCAAACCACTGCACAGCCAGTAAGGCAGGCCTAGCCCTGGGGAAACCTTCCTTCCCCATGGTGATTTTTTTTTCTTTCTTTTTTTCCTCTTCTCTTTCTCCTTTTTCTTTCCTTCTCTTATCCTTCCTCCATCAAGTAAAAATAAAGCACCAACCAGAATCCAACCTTCGACACCCTATACCCCTTGCCCAGGGAAAGCTTCAATTTGGAGCCATTTCTCACTGATGCTGCTGCTGCCACCAGCTCCAAACCTGTCTGCACATCATTTGACAGAACAAACAGGTGAGCACCATGCACCACACAGAACTCCCCCAGCCACCCCAGGAACATAAACTAGCACAGCCCCGGGGCAGACTGACCTCCACCAATCAAACTGAATAACAAACACAAACTGTAATCTAGCACAACAACAGAGGGGCAGGAATACTGAAAGTGCACCAGAGAAAAGGGGAAGGACAAGGAGCTGGTCCCAGTGCCGAACTATCAGTAAATCAACACTGAAAAGACAGGAAGGCCGAGAGTGGGCAGGGCAGGTAGTGGATCACAGAACTCCTCTCCTGAACCAGTGAGCAACATCCAAAACCAAACTCCCCTGAAAAACTGAAAAACAACTTACCATCATAACACATGGACAGTGGAGGGGGCTGATGGAATACTGAACCTGCCCCACAGAAAGGAGGTGGAGCAAAGAAATAAACCTCCAGCATGGAAATCCCAGTAAACAAACACAGCAAAAAGCCACCTCCAAAAAAGGGCAAGTAGTGGATTGCAGAGCTGATCTCCTGAACTAGAAGCCACATTCAAAACTGACCTGCCCCACCTCGCTGGGAGAGGAGCTGACCAAACAGCTGCAGGTGAAGTGAAACACAGCTATCAGCTGGTAAAATCAATAGCTCTGACCACCCTGCATGACCTGGCAAATCTATCTCATCTCACAATTTCAATTTAACTAGTAGACAGAAGAACAAAACAGTACTCACACATCAGAGCTTCTGCTTATATGCCAATACCAGGACTGGATGCCAGAGGAGTAACTCCAAAACTTAAACTGAGACTGAAATTATTGTTCCTGAGACTGGTGTTTTTGTTTGTTGTTGTTTTTCTTCCTTTTTTTCTTTTGTTTTTTGGATTTTTTTTGTTATTGTGGGTTTTCTGTTTTTATTTCTATTCCTATTATCTTTTTATCTCTCTATACTGTCAACTTTACCATCACCATCACTCTCCCTCCTTCTCCTGTGCTAAAATCCATTGCTCTCCTTCCCAACAACTCATTCTGCCCCTTCTCACTCACTCTCTCCCCCTTCCCTCACCTTCTCCTCCCATTCTCCCCCAGCCTGTCACCAGACTACCCCTCCCTTCTACACACTCATCACCCACTGACCAACTTACTATACCAACTATACACAACCCCAAACCCCTGCAATCCCTGACAAAAGTACCCTATACTACAACAGAAATACACCCAAACACACACAAGGACTACAAAAATCAGCAGCCCCCACACTGCTTCCCCCACTCACCCACCCCACTTCCCACATCCCATTTTAGTGCCACCTTACCCAACTTCCCAAATTTCTATAGCTAGCCTAATAAATGTTAATTCCCCAACTCCTACTGATTATAGATATTACCACCAAGGCATCTTCTATATAACATATAAACTACTGGTCAGGTATTGAACAAGTGCATTAGTTATTACTAAATTATACTCAGAGCAGGGACAAAAATAGCACACTAACCTAGCTAAGAACCAAGACAACCACAAAACAAAAATTAAATCAAGGGAAATAAAACAAGTTACTAAAACCACCAACTAGCCTATCAAGAACATAGTTGCACAGTGCCAAGTGTAGTGATAGGAAGAAGAAGGGATGGAATCCACTCTTCTGAAAAATAATTTAATATAGGATTAAGAGGGAAATGACAAAAATAGATACCCAGTTCCTGATCCCAGAAAAACAAAGATAAATGACACCAAGGAATCCAGCAATGCCCACAAAAACAATCTCAAAGAAGAAATCTTGCAAGTAATCACTGAGCATTTTATGAAGAAGATACTAGATGTGGTTAACCAAAATATACAAGATGCATTCAAGAAACTCATAGGAGCCCTACATAAACACCAAAGTGAAACAGAGAACACTATAAATAGAGAGATGAATGAATTAAAGATGAAAATAGAAAATATTAAAGAGGAAGTAACCCATGGCATGGAAAACCTCAGAAAAAAGAATCAAACAGAAAAACAAAACACAGTGGAAGACTAGAACAAGTAGAAGACAGAATCTCAGAACTTGAAGATAAAATAGAAATTACAGGAAAAACTGAAGAACTGTTAGTCAAACAACACAAGACCTGTGAAAGCAATATACAAGAAGTCACTGACTCCATCAAAACACCAAACCTGAGAATCATGGGCATTGAAGAAGGAAAAAAGGTCCAAGCAAAACGGATTCATAATATATTCAACAAAATAATAACAGAAAATTTCCATACAAAGAATCAATGAAACAAAAAGCTGCTTCTTTGAAAAAATAAACAAAATTGACAGACCCCTGGCAAATCTGACTAAAATGAGGGAAAAAAACCCAAATCAGTAAATCAGAAACACAAAAGGGGAGATAACAACAACAACAACAACAAACCACCAAGGAAATCATAAGAGACTACTTTGAGAACCTATATTCCAATAAATTTGAAAATCTTGCGGAAATATACAAATTTCTAGATACTTATGACCATGCACAATTGAACCAAGAGGATATTAACCACCTAAGCAGATCTATTATACAAAATGAAATTGAAGCAGCCATAAAGAGTCTCCTCAAAAAGGAAAAGTCCAGGACCTGATGGATTCTCTGCTGAATTCTATCAGACCTTTAAAGAACTGATACCAACTCTCCATAAACTTTTCCATGAAATAGAAAGGGAAGGAAAACTGCCAAACACATTTTATGAAGCCAGTATAACACTCATTCCAAAACCAGACAAAAACACATCCAAAAAGGAGAACTACAGGCCAATCTCCTTAGTGAACATTGATGCAAAAATCCTCAATAAAATAATGACAAACCGAATCCAACAAAATATCAGAAAGATCATTCAACTTGACCAAGTCAGCTTCATGCCAGGTATGCAGGGGTGGTTAAACATATGCAAATCTATAAATGTGTGATACAGCACATTAATAGAAGCAAAGACAAAAACCACCTGATCATCTCAATAGATGCAGAAAAAGCTGATGATAAGATTCAACGCCATTTCATGATAAAAGCTCTAAGAAAATGAGGAATAGAAGGAAAGCACCTCAACATTGTAAAGGCTATATATGACAAACATATAGGGAACATCAAACTTAATAGAGGAAAAACTGAAACTATTTCCCCTAAAATCAGGAACAAGACAAGGGTTCCCACTCTCCTCACTCCTATTCAACATAGTCCTGGAATTCCTAGACAGAGCAATAAGGCAAGAAGAAGAAATAAAAGGAATACAAATAGGTAAAGAAACTGTCAAAATATCCCTATTTGCAGACAACATGATCCTATACCTAAAAGACCCAAAAAACTCTACCCCAAACTCCCAGACACCATAAAGAGCTTCAGCAATGTGGCAAGGTATAAAAATCATTAGCCTTTCTGTACACCAACAATGAATAAACTGAGAAAGAATATATGAAAACAATTCCACTGACATTAGCCTCAAAAAAAAATCAAATACCTAGGAGTAAACTTAACAAAGGATGTAAATGCCTCTATAAGGAGAACTACAAACTTCTGAAGAAAGAGATTGAGGAAGACTACAGAAGGTGGAAAGGTCTCCCATGCCCATGAATTGGTAGAATCAACATAGTAAAAATGGCTGTACTGCCAAAAGCAATCTATATGTTCAATGCAATTCCCATCAAATTCCCAATGACATTCATCACAGAGATTGAAAAGTCTACCCTAAAGTTCATTTGGAAACACAAGAGACTGCAAATAGATAAGGCAATACTCAGCAAAAAGAGTAATGCTGGAGGTATTACAATATCCAACTTCAAACTATATTACAAAGCCATAGCAATAAAAGCAGCATGGCACTGGCACAAAAACAGATATGAAGACCAGTGGAACAGAATAGAGGACCTGGGTGTGAATTCACACACCTATGCCCACCTTACTTTTGACAAAGGCGCCAAAAACATACAATGGAGAAAAGACAGCCTCTTCAACAAATGTTGCTGGGAAAAATGGTTATACATCTGCAAAAAACTGAAACTAGATCCACGTCTATCACCCTGTACTAGGATCAACTCAAATCAAGGACCTTAATATCAGGACTGAAACTCTGAATTTAGTATAGGAAAGAGCAGGGAATACTCTGGAAACAATAAGTATAGGCAAGGACTTCCTCAATCGAACTCCAGCAGCTCAGCAACTAAGAGAAAGGATGGACAAATGGGACTACATAAAATTAAAAAGCTCTGCACAAAAAAAGAAATGGTCTCTAAACTGAAGAGACCATCCACAGAGTGGGAGAAAATATTTACTGGCTATACATCAAAGGACTGATAACCAGAACACACAGGGAGCTCAAAAAACTAAACTCCTCCAAAATCAATGAACCAATAAAGAAATGGGCAACTGAACTAAACAGAACTTTTTCAGAGAAAGAAATCCAAATTGCCAAAAAACACATGAAAAAATGCTCACCATCCCTGGACATAAAGGAAATGCAAATCAAAACAACAGTAAGATTCCACCTCACCCCTGTTAGAATAGCTATCATCAAAAACACCACCAAACAACAAATGTTGGTGAGGTTGGGAGGAAAAAGGAACCCTTACGCACTGGTGGTGGGAATGAAAGCACTCTGGAAAAAAATATGGAGGCTTCTTAAAAAACTAAACACAGATCTGCCATATGATCCAGCAATCCCACTCCTAGGGATATACCTAAAGGAATGTGACTCAAGTTATTCCAAAGCACCTACACAGCCGTGTTTGTTGCAGCACTATTCACAATAGCCAAGTTATGGAAACAACCAAGATGCTCTACTACTGACAAGTGGGTTAAGAAAATGTATTTATACACAATGGAATTTTACTCAGCCATGAAGAAGAATGAAATTTTATCATTTGTGAGTGAATGGATGGAACTGGAGAACATCGTCTTAAGCAAAATTAGCCAGGCTCAGAAGGCCAAATATTCCATATTCTCCCTCATATGCAGATTTAGACCTAAAACAAATGCTGTAATATTATTGGACATGGGTCACATGCTAAGGGGAGAGCACATACGGGAGGAATGGGGATAGGTAAAAACCCAAAACTTGAAAGTGTTTGATGTGCCCACTGTAGAGGAGCAAATAAGAATAAAGTAATCTTAATCTGACAGAGGCTACTATGGGAAGGTGATCAAGAAGTAGTGAATAGGTCTGGTAGAGATGAACCAATTCGGGTTGTAATACACATGTGCATGGAAGCAATGCTAGGAATCTCTCTGTATAGCTATCCTTTTCTCAAACGAGTAAAAATGCTATGTCTTTTTTATTATTGCTTATGTCTTCTCTTCAACAGAATTAGAGAAGAAGGCCTGGAAGTGAGGGGGGTTGGGGGAGAGGGAGAGGCAAAGATGTCGGCTGGTTGCTGCTATGAGTAATAACAAGGTGTATATTTGTATGGCAGAAAAAATGGTATTACTAAATAACAGTTAAGAAAACAGGAAGAGAAAGATGTTAATAATATTTTAGTACCTATTGTTCATACAAACTTCATATACTATCATATTTAATATTCACAGCTGTTTATAATAGGATGTATTACCTGCATTTTACAAATGGGGAAATTGAGTTCCTTTCAGATTATAGGACCTGATTTTCAGTTTCGAACACTGTTATAGGATTCCATTGAATTACATTTCATCTATCACAGTGGAATCTCACACAGCTAGCAGCATGCTCCAGTTCATTCTGGATAGTTTAATTCATTCATAATTTTGCAGTTAGTTTTAAATTTAAATTGTGAACTTAGGTAGCTAAAACAGTAGTGACGATAAATATAATTTATCATTCATAGGATATAATTATATCAATTATATTAATATGGGCTATATCATTCATATTAATATGATTGTCACAACATTATGAATTGAGTATATTTTTTCTCATCCTTATTTTAGGAGAAGGAAGCTCACACACAAGAGTTTAAGACCTGTCCAGATTCACACAGCTAATGCAGTAGAGCCATAGTTTGGTTTTTAAATCTGATTTGAAAGTTTCACTAAGAGCTATTCTAAACCATTCCCACCCTAGCATTGACTATATGCACAGGAGATACAGTAAAAGTTGTCCATGACACCTTGTTTAAAAACCATCTCTGAAGAAATGATGAAGTTTAATTCCATATATTGTATTCTGTTGTGTATTTCATCCATATACGCATATTGTCTATACATAGGATTTTAGTGATAACCTGATAATTATCAAAACTCACCTTTTTGATGTTACGCTACTTCATTCTCACCAATTCTACCTTTGTCTACATCCTTCTTATTTGCATTCCCCTAACCTAACGTTTTTAATCTAAATAAGTAGAAACTATAACCAAAAATGTCTGATGAATATGAGGCTTCAGAAGTGATTTTAAAACATTACTGGCCCACAGAACAGAAGAATTTGCACCTAAGCCATGTCAGGGCTGATTATCTGAGGCTGCTGCAAAGCCCCAAAGGACAGGCTGGACAGCAAGTGTAAACTGATTCAAGAATTAAGATTCACCAGGTCAAATAAATTATTTGGAGGCTTTATCAATAGCAGAAATCACTATAAATAGGTAGGTATTTTATCTTGCTTCTTTCTCCTCTGCGAATCTTACCAGTTTAGAGGTTTGTGTTCGCATCTAAAGGTGAGTTGTCAGAGAAGGGTTGCAATCCCTGCTACATGTTGCTATATATAAAACACGTCAATGTTCAAATGTCTAAGTAACAAGTAATGAAAGAACCTTTATTATTCAAAATTCAGAATCACAAATTTACTTGAAATAGGCTGATTTTTTTCTACTCAGTGCCCTAGGGATCTGCATGAGCAACTTAAATTTTTTTTCACAGGTGAAATAATTTCTATTATTTCCTCTGAGACTACAAAATGTGATGCCTTTTATTGGACCCTTTGCCATCTTACAGTGTGTCCTTCTCTGTGAGTGGTCATCAGAGGAAGTTGCAAACCAGCTGTACCCAGGGGAAGGGTTCTGCCCTCAGGGTTGGCAGCTGAGGTGGATTAGATAGGAGCAGTATAGCAGAGTGGCAAGTGTAATCTACCCCATCCACCCTCGGCAGACCTGTAAACTCCAGGACCGACTTCTTTTTAGTGCAAACTTTGAGAGTTTAAAAGGATCATTCACTCAGAAGGAAGGATGGCTTGTGATGGTATCTCTATAAAAATGCAATGAAAAATTAAAGGGAGTGAAGCAGTAATCTCAAAAGAAAATTTAAACACAAATCAACACAGTGAAAAAGCCACAAGTTTATTTTATCAAATCAGTTTAACTCACTAATCCAGAGGAAAAAAGAAAAAAAAATCTGAAAGTATATCTGGCATGAAAAGTTAAAAAAAAATGTAAATACCCACAAACTGAAAGTGATTGAGTCAAAAAAGGTAACTTTGTGATTCATTTTTCTAGGACCATATACACATGAGCTGAAAAGAAAAGAAAATATTCTCCCAGAAAAATAATAGGGTCACATTGGAAAATATACAACACAGTCTGGAAAGTATTATCTTTTAAAAATTGAAATTGCCAGGTATGGTGGTTCTCATCTGTAATCCCAGCAGGAGGATCAAGAATTCAAAGCCAGCATGGGCTACACATAGAGACTTTATCTCAAAAACAAACATAAAAAATTGAAATCGAATCTGATCAATTGTCTAGATAGAACTGCTAGTTTATAGTATGTACAGAGAATAGGGAAACATGTTAAATGATAGCATAAAGATAAATGAGCAAAATGCAGCCTGTGGGGGACACTATTGAATCCAATTTCTTCAACTTATAAATTGTGATGGAAAAAAGTTTCAGGGAAAACTACTGAAGATTCTTAAAAGCCAAACCAAGAAAATTCATATATAAAATTTTAACAGCCTGTAAAATAATCTGATAAAACATTTGGAACGTGAATATTGAGTTAATTTTTAGAGTTAAGTGATTATTGTTTTTAACACAATGTTTTTCATGGCTGTTTCTCTGTCATTGCATTTCTTCATTTATAGCATTTCCTTTTGGCTTTTAAAAAGTTTTGGGCTTTGTTAGAGTCACTCCTCTATTCATGCATGTTGTCTGGAAGTTCCAACATTCGGGCCACTCCAGATCTGATTCTATAGACCCTCCCTTGAAGATGAATCTCATTTTATTGTTTGTTAATGGTGACTTGAAATATTTTATCATATTCCAGTGTGAGTCAAATACCTGGCTTCAAGCCGGTAGGTCCTTTGATTCAAGCAGATCCTGGGTTCAAGCATAAGCCAGAAAGTAGTTTATATGCTTTACTATCCATTGCAGGCATCAGCCAGTCAGCTTCTATCACTATCAGCGGCAACAGTAGCAGCCTAGTGCAGTGGGTTTTATACCACTATAGACGAGTGGCATCTAACCAAGTTATTACATCGACTGTGCACAGGAATCCAGCCGTTAGTCACAACTAGTTGTCCTTAAGTGGTTACTTATTAACAGTGTACTTATCTCTATAGTGTACTGTCCTTACACCAGTGAAAGTGGAAATAAAATGCCATGCAAAGAGGCTCTGTTCTGTGAAGCTGTAGATGTTAGGCAAAGAGGGGTGTTGTGGCAGCAGCTATAGTCAAACTGGGTCTGGGTGTTGCTTTAGTTAGATTCAACCCATTATTGGCTTCAGTTGGTTGGTGGGCAGGACAAAAACCTTCCCTTCAGGAGGACTTGCATTATAGCCAGGGATATTTTCTCATCTATTTTTCCCTGCCCTTGGCCATCAGCAGATGCAGGGGTAGAGGGAAGGTTGTTCTTCCTCCCCATCACTGAATTCAGCAAGGCTTGAAAAATTCCTTCAGCTCTGGCTTTACCTGCCTTCAGCAGGCCCAGGTTGGCTCAGAGGGCCTCCTCTCAGCACTTTGTTCCTCCACCAGCTGTGAGAAACCTCTGACTCATTAATTGAATGACTTCTTTCAAGACTCCTGTCCCCAGTCTTCATTGAAGGAGCATGGGAAAAAGTTGAGAAATGAGCCTGACTTCTTTATTTATTCGCCAGAGCATCCAGTGATTCTAACAAGCTATATCGTATTCAGCCTTTTAAAAAAAGTAATTCCTTTCCACCTCATTTTTAGTGGGTCTCCTCCCTCCTCTCACTGCTCAGTCAAGAATGACAGCAACCTTGGATCTCTTCTCCCATAAGGGGTTCACCATTTTCCAAATTTTTATCAAAGGCTACTTTGCCTCCTTAAACATAATTTTTAAAATAGCCTTATGAGTTAGCTGGTTTACTTTTCTTTCAGACAGCCACATTGGCTTACAATTTTCTACATTCTCAGGGCAAGTGAAAGTTCTCTGGTCGAATCTTTGTCCTTTAGAAATTAGACAGTGGAATAAGTGCACAACAAATGATACGACTGGAAATTGTTTCACCATAGTCCAAAGTGATAAAAGTGAGTTAGGTGGGATACAGATAAAACAAGTATTGCCATTGTTATTGTTGACATGGATTTATGAAAATGGATGTTCATGATACCGTTTTCCCTACTTCTGTACATGGTTGGGTATATTTTTCACAATACATAGCTTTTTAGAGGTTTTCTACAAAAATAGTAATACTTGCATTAAATAGAACCATCAGAATCCATCCATTTGTTCTGGACACCTGCGCTGGGCCCAGCAGACCAAGCCAATGTAGAGTTTAATCACAGTAACTGAGCCTGGTTGGCTGCACAAGGGCCTATAGCCAATTAGCTAATTAAGCTATAACCAACTGACTGGTTGATGGACTAAGATGTGTCCAATTAAGGTTTTTTCCATGACTTTACCCAAGTTATTTTATAAGTGGTGTCTGACCATGTCATTGACTAGCGTTCTCAGCACCTGCGCTCTTGGAGCTGCTCTATTCATGAATCATGTTTTGTTTTGTTTAGTTTAGTTCATCTTTGCTTAGGCTCCATGTGACACAATCAAATAAAGGAATTTCCCTTTTCACACTTGAGGTGAGGGGGAATCACAAAAATTATCTCTAAGTTTACAGTGACAATCACAAGTGAAAATCTAGTCCATGACAGAATTCAAAATATCAATGAAGAAATGGCAGGGAAAAAAAAGAAATTTTCCAGAAGTTGTTCTTTAATTCAAGACAGATATCTTTCTTAAGGGTTCTTATAAAGAGAACATTGGGAAATGTAATAACAAAAAATGTCCAGAACAACCTCTTCTCAATAGAAGATATGATGAATTTCTTAGAAATTTTATTACAGCATCTTTCAAATAGGGTGGATGACATCACACAAATAAGTCATCAAAGATAATTTAACTGAGGCCTTGTAAATTTGCTCTACTTCTTCAAATTATCTGGGGAATATTAAATTTTGATCATTTAGATTATTCTCCTTGTGTATTTTTTTCAATGCTGAGCACTTATCCAGAAATGTTTAAGAATTCTTCAGCCCTCTCCTCTACCTCTTCTAAGGACAGCATCTGAGTACAAAGTGAAAGTTTGTGTCACATCATGAGGAGGGAAACCTGAAATGTGGTCCTCCTGTGTCCTCTAGCTGCCATGGTGATGTCTCATTCCTTCTTGTCTTTTACTCCCAGTGTGGGTCATTATCTTTTCTTGGGGAGTTATGCTGACTGATTTCAAGCAGCTCAAGAAACCCTTGTATCCCTTTCTTGTTGTTCTGTGACCCTATAACTGAGCACTACACTACACCTACCTCTTGGATTTCAGTGGTTTACTCCTGTGACTCTGTTTGATGTCCTGTTGTTCCATGCTGCTGTTGTCATCTGGGAGAAATATTAACTGTTAATTTTTAGAAAATACCCCCATCCCATTCATAGTGCCCTGTACCTTTACTGCGGCTTTTGCCATGTGATCCTGGGAGCCCCAGTTGTACATGACAGGTCTCTCCCGGGGCTTCTCACTGTGGCAGCTCTTCTGAAACCATTCTTGCCGTGGGTTTATGGCATCATAGTATTTTGCAAGAAACTGAGATAAAAATTCTGTTTATCATCTGATCTTCAAGCACAGTACTTCTACTATCTTTCCTGTTTCCTGTAATTCTGATAGGAGACAGGAATAAATCGTTTCAGAGTCACTCTCTTACATGTAATGCCTCTTCCACTATGCGGGAAAAGTTTTCATTGTAACCTTGTCCTTAATTCATATTCCGAATCTTCTCTACTCTAGAATTAACTTTTAAAATCTTGGATTCTAGTGCTTCAGGTCAGAATTTAGTCATTCAGTATCTAGTTTATATTTTCTTAATCAGAAAAAATTAATAAACATATTTAATGGTGAAATTCTAAAATATTCCCTTTTATATTAGGAGCAAAATAAGTGCAGTCATTATAATCAATTTTAGTCAACACTATACTGTTGGTTCTTATCAGTAGGTAGAGAAAGGAAAGTAATAAACACAAAGATTGGAAAGCGATGAAATTATATTTATAAGTGCCATTACTGTGTAAGAATCCAAAATAAGAATTAGAAATTTTAGTAATGTCATCAGGTATAAGATTGATATATAAAATTAATTGCATTTTGAGAGCTAAACATTAATAGAAAATGAAAATTTAAGAATTCAACACATCAGATAGCTACCAATATCAAATAGCTAAAAAGAGATTAGCCGGATATCTTTGTAAAACTTATGACACTGAAAGAAACAGAAGAAAACTCAAGTAAATGGTCCATCCTCTTGACCTAAAAGACAGCATTGAAAGATACCAGTTCTTCTCCAAGTATTGTGATCCCAAACAATTTCAGGATTTTTGTGAAAATTTGCAATATAATTACAAAAAAAAGTCAAATGAAGTCATTAAAAAGAATAAGAAAGTTTAAATATCTGTTCTGCTAGATATCAAAACTCAACAAAGTTAAAGGACTAAATGCCAGAGTGTATGTAGGAAGGCTAGACCTTGACACAAAGCTATTATTGAGTAGAAATAGCCCCACATGTGCATTAGCAATATTTTATGATGAAAGTGGCACTGCAGAGCAGTATGGTAAAGGTGGACTTTTACATAAATGATTGTAGGATCAGTTAATGAGTAAGCTTTGAGAATTGAATCCCATCTTACTTTATACATAAAAATCAAATACAGGAAGATAATTGATTTAAATGAGAAAGAAATCATAAAGAGAATACATTTATAGAGTCAGCATGTTTCTTCCTAAAAGGAACATAAAAATTGCTAAACAGAGTAACAAAGATAGTTATATTTGGCATATTAAAACTGAGAATTTCAATTTATCAAAAAACAAATTCAGAGAATTAGAGTGCAAACTCCATAAAACTGACAAATGATCTGTATGCAGAATATTTTTTAAAAAATAAATGAAAAAGACAGAGCAAGAGAACCAGACCAGACACTTACCAAAAGTGTATATCCAAAGAGTCAATAAACATACAAATAAATACTCAATTTCATTAGTCACTGTACAAATGTAATGAGGTACCATCAGAGACAGTCCAGCACCCAGCATTGCTGACAAGGAAAAAAATGAACAACAACAGCAACAAAAAACATTAACAAACATCTTGAACCAAGGGAAATGCTTACAGTGTTGGTATGATTATATAAATTGGTACTAACATCCTATAAACAGGTTTAGCAATGTCTACAAAAGTTGAACATATAACTTATAACAAAGCAATTCTATTTATAGGTATATGTCCAATTAATTGCATGTGTCTAAAAAATTAATATGGAAAACTTTTCATGGTGAAATTCTTTGTGGGCTACAAATATAAAATAGCTAAAATCCCCTCAACAACAGAATGGATTAATGTATTGAGTCACTCTTTTCAGCAGAAACTCAGAGAAGAAAGTTGTGTATTAGTGAGCAATCCTCCACTATACTCAGCATCATGAATAGACTTCACTATCATACCATTTGGCAAAAGGTGCCCACTATGAAAAATCACATATGACAGGGATCCATTTAAACTATCTATAGCACTTAAGAAAACATTTTTAGGAGATAAGCTATAAGATGAAGCAAGAAAAATCACTATTGCAGGTATCTGTGTTGGTAGAGATGAGTAGTGATTAGAGTATAGGAAGGAAGGTTATTTGATGCTAAAAACATTCTCCTTTTGGCCTCTATATTTTGACAAGTATTTGCCTTGTGGTAAACTGGTGAGGTCTGCATTTTTATGTTGTAAACTTTTCTGTCTATGGGATGTATTAAACACATGAATGACTGACTACTTACATTACAGAAAAACTACGTAGTTAAATGAGTTTTTATATTCTGATGGAGGATTTGGGAGTGGGAAATTGAGTAGGAATAATGAGGTGAAAATAATGCAACCATTTGTAGAAAAGTATATAGTTGATTAGATGAAATATCAATGAAAGCAAATCTTTTTTTTAACCATAGCAGAATAAAAGTGAGACATGTTCAAGAATGCATAAAGTAAATGTTAGATTTTCTTCTTTTTTTATTTTATCATTTTTACATTTACTTACATGTGTATACATTGTTTAGGCCACTTCCTGATGAAGTGCTATATATTAAGGGAAATAATATTATAATGAAAGCACACATTAAAAGAAAAAAAATGGTTAGAATTTTAACTTGGCGAATAGCTTCCATGTAGGCTTCTCACATTGAGAGCAGCCCTCTTAAGTAAGTTCCATCTGAGGCAGAAAGGATAGTTCCTGAATATAAATGGGAATAGCCAATGAAAATGTCAAGTGCAAGCTAATTTCACTTGGAGAGAAGAAAAGAAAGGAAACAAAATAGTTATTGAAGACATTCAAAGGAAATGGAATCTGCCTAAAGAAACTCTCAGTCATATGTAGATTGAGCTTATAAACTGGTGAACAACAAAAAAACAATGAAAGCAAGTAGCAATAATATAGTATTTTTAAATGATGGGCTGGGAATGTAGTTTAGCAGTAGAAACTCTTGGTTAGCAAGCCCACAGCCCTGAGTTCCATCCCCAGCACCAAAAAAAAAAAGAAAAGAAAAAAAAATTGTCAGGCAAATCCAGAAAAACATATGCCAATCAAGAAATTTGGTATTTATTAAATACCTATTTGTGTATTTACAAAGCATTGGGTGACAAGTGTGAATGAGCAGGAGGGTGCTATGTGAAGGTGTGAGAGTGTGTATGTGCATGTATGATTGTGATAGAATCCAAATTTTAATTATTCTGTTGTAACTATGAAAGAAATATGCTCTAGTAAGACTTATCTGAAGTAACCAGAGAGAATTAGCAGAGGGAGTAAAATTTTGCCTGAGACTTAAGACTGTATAAGAGGCACAAAAGTATGAAGACAGGGAAAAGCAAAATGTACTAGAAGTGCAATAATGGTTCATATTTGCCAGAGTATATATATAATCTAGGAGATTAGAGAGATATAATATAATATTGAGTGATAAATTTGGAATGCACATTAAAGAAACATTATTCAGCTAATCAACAATAACCCTTCTGATATTTATTTGTTTGTTTATTTATTTATTTATACTGCTAGAGATCAAACCCAGCACCTTATGCATGCTAGGCAGGCACTCAACCACTAAGCTACACTCCCAACACACTCATTGAAATTTTTGAATTAAATGACATTATAAAATTACTTTTGTCCTTTCAAACTAGGACACACTTTTTCATTATCTTATGATTTTTAAAACTCATACTTTTAGTTACCATTATTTGTGTATAAATAAACAACTATCTTCTCCATCTTGCTTATAAATTCTCTATAAGATGAAATAATCTTATTATATGTGCTATAGAACCAAGCACAATCTCTGGTTTATTATGGAATTACAATATTCGTGATTTTTAAATAGTAAAGAATCATTAAGGGAAATTATTCATCATTCATTTTTTTGAACTTGAGTTACAGCTGAAGTCATTGGAATAAAAATTAAGTAATCATGAATATACAGTTAGTCAGTACTTGAATGCATGCATTGAGAGATGGCCTCAAAAGGATAGCTGGGAAAGAATGGTGCTACCACTGCACTGATTTTTTTTCTTGAGGAAAGATAAGTTGTATTAATAGGAGCACACCTCAGGAATATCAACAGTTGAAAGAATGGCTTCTCCACTGCCAAAAATTGCTCTAGATTGTATTCAATAAATAGTGATGAATTGAAAGCACAAGCAAATGGCAATTTTATTTTCTAATAGTCTCTTCTTTTTATTAGCTAATAAAATTCTTAAACTAGATATATACTATGACTCACAGATATTATAAATTGAGGTTCAAATACTATAAACATTTCTTTCTTCTTACATACAGTATAAATTTTTCTTTCTCCTTAATGAACTAAAGTCACTATTAATAAGCAGCCCATACTGAATGGTATTTTAAGCATATTGATAAGTTTCATTATAACCCATATGATATGTATGTCATATAGTTAAACTTAAGCTCTAATTTCTTATAAGCCACAAAAACAAAATTAATGTAAAGTAATTCCTACTTATCCATGTTTTATTATTCTGTGAGTGCAATAACAATGGTACAAAAATATTTCATAGTATTTTTCAGAAATACTCCATAAGCTTTCAATTGGGTGCTACCAGCAAAAATGTTGGTGAGGATGTAAGAAAAAGGAACCTTCATACACTGGTGGTAGAATGTAAGCTAGTACAACCACTTTGGAAAACATTATGGAGGCTTCTTATAAAACTAAACATAGATCAGCCATGTAATTCAGCAATACTACTCCTAGGGATATACCCAAAGGAATGTGACTCAAGTTATTACAAAAACACCTGCACTCCCATGTTTACTGCAGCACTATTTACAATATCCAAGCTATGGAAACAGCCAAGATGCCCCACAACCAACGAATGGATCAAACAAATGTGGCATTTATACACAATGGAATTTTTCCCAACCACAAAGAAGAATGAAATTTTGTCATTCACAAGTAAATTGGATAGAACTGGAGAACATCATTTTAAGCAAAATTAAACAGGCTCAAAAGGCCAAAAATCACATGTTCTCCCTCATATGTGGATCATAGACCAAAACGAATGCAGTAATATTATTGGACATGGGTCACACACTAAGGGGAGAACACACACAGGAGAAATACGGAAAGGAAAAGAAACCTAAAACTCGAATGTGGTTGATGTGTTCCCTGTTCTGGAGCGAGTAAAGTAATCTTAAACTGACAGAGGCCACTATGGGAAGGTGACCAGAAAGTAATGAAGAGGTCTGGTAGAGACAACCAATGTGGTTTGCAATACACAAGTGAATGGAAGCAACTAGAAATCTCTCTGTATAGCTATCTTTATCTTAAACTACCAAAACCAATATGTCTTTCTTATTATCTATGTTTTCTCTTCAACAAAATCAGAGAACAAGAGGCAGAATGGAAGCGGGTGGGCAGGGGTGGGGGGAGGTGGCACAAACAATGTATACACATGTAAGTAAATGTAAAAACAATAAGATAAAAGGAGAAAAGAAAAATTAATTGTGTGCTATTCTGAGTAGCATGAAGCACTCTCATGTGATCTTTCTGTAGCCATAGTCATCTCGGGGTCCCCCGTGTCCACGCTGTGTACATTACCTGCCTGCTCCTCACCTAGTAACTACCTTAGATATCAGATCATTTGTCATAGTATCACTATGATTGTGTTACATCGATTTTTATTTTATTTAATAATAGCACTAAAGGACCTAGTATAGTAATGCTGGAAATTTTATTATAGCATATTGTTACAATTGGTTTATTTTATTAGTTATTATGTCAATCTCTTACTGTGGCAAATTATAAATTAAACTTTATCGTAGGTATATATAGATGTTTAAGAGCAACATAGTGCATGTATATATTTCTATACTATCTGTACTTTCAGACATACCTTGGAAGTGCTCAATCTCATGAGATTGGCTGTAGCCCTGTCTTTATAGGGCTGCAAGAGATTAGACCGGGGATGTTTACACTGTGCCTTTCACTTTTATGGCGTGCTTTTTATACTGGCAGCAGCCTAAAGCCTAAGTATCGTATCTGGCCTGTGACCAGGTGTCCTCACAGAAAACTTGTCTATATTGACAGACGCCCTTGTGTATCTGATCTGACCTCCATCCTGTTTATCCCTAGCAAGACTGAAACTCTCTAAAGAGACTTGACTAGAAAAGAAGCTCAAATCAGGGAAATGTGGATAACAGGTGAAAACCAGAGGAAGCAACTCAAGAAAATTCATAAAATAACAGAAGCAGTTTATTATTTACACAGGAAAGGGAAGAATCTTCCAGAACACACATGTTCAACCAGCTGGTAGAGAACAAGAACAAGGCGGGGCAAGGGAGGAATTGAACTGAAGCCATCATTGGGGCACAGGGCATTACCCAAGCAAGTTTTCTCAAGTGAATTCTAATAGGCTGCACAGTTCCACTGAGTCATGCTGTGACTGAAGGGTAGGAACTGTATCCTATCTGCACAGTCCATGCTGGATATGGGGGGGTGGGTCAGTGGGCAAGTCAAGTAAGTTGTGACTAGCTGTCCTATAGGAAGGTGGTCACCTGGAAGTTTCAGTACATTGAGGGACTGGTAGAAGGCAAAGGACTGGAAACTACCATAGGTCATAAGCCCTGCTTCTTACATGAGCAAATAAAACTATATTCAGTATGGATGCTCAGGTAACATGAAAATATTAGAATTCACTATTTATAGTGTACAAAATTCAATATTTTTGTAATATCACACTTATTTTGTAAAATCCATCTATTAAGTTTAAAAGGTTGTGCAGCAAATGTTTTTGGCTTTCTGTATCTTGATGATTTGTTTTTTAACATATAAATGTTTATGACTGATTCGTCTATATTGGATATAGTGCATTTGCCTGATATTGACATATCTCTTTTACATGTTTCTGATCCCAAATTCTATATTATCTTGTTTTATCACTGCCAGTCCTACTTAGTTTACTGTATATTTCCCTATTACATATTTGCCAAGAGAATGAGGCATTACTTTAGCCTCTGTTTCAAAAGTGTTCTTTTAAACAATTTCCTATGTATTGTTAGTTTAAATGTTCAGTCTAACTTCTGTAATATTTGTATTTTTATTTATTTTTGCAGTACTGGGGCTTGAACTCAGGGCCTTCACCTTGAGCCACTCACCAGCCCTTTTTGTGATAGGTATTTTCAAGATAGGGTCTCATGAGCTATTTGCCAAGGCTGGCTTCAAACCACGATCCTCCTGATCTCTGCCTCCTGAATAGCTAGGATTACAGGCGTGAACCACCAATGCCCAGCACATTTGTATTTTTAAATGGCTTTCTATTGCTTCCTTTTTTTCCTTATTTTTCAGTATAATGATGAAGTTGGTTTTCTGTGGTGACCTGTGCAGCTGAGCTGCTGAAGCTGACTGGGAATGACAGGGAATGAGAAATAAAGACACACAGGCATGAAGGCACACAAAGCTGCAGTTGGGAGGGCTGCACGTTCTTGGTGTGATACAGGAGTGCTACCTGAGCCAGAGTGTTTATTTTATAGGTCAGTACAAAGAAATGAATCAGGTAAAAATCAAACTTCAACAATTCTTAGATGTAAAGTGAAAGGAATGAGGTCTGGCTGGCTAATTTTCCTAATATAGCCTTCTATAGAAGCTTAATTACAATACATCTGTTCTGGAAATCGGCAAGGCATGCAGGACACCTTACCTATAGGTATTGATTAATCTGGTATCAGGGAGTCTCAAAACAGTTCTGGTACTTTATCTAGTTTTGCATCAGGGGGCTGGTATGCCGACACAGCAGGCTGTTTTCTTCAAGGGAGATTGGGAACAAAGGTCAAGACACCAGGTGCTGGGAAGAGTGAGAGTAGGAGAGACTCTGCAAGCTCCTACCATGGAGAGACTTTGCAAGCTCCATCATTTCCCGGTCCAAAGTCCATGCCTAGTCTCCAACAGTTTTCTTTTACTATAGAGTTTTAAGCTTTACATTGGCAAAATGGAAAGATATTCTCCATTTGGATGAATGGATAAAATACTTAATAGTATATATAATTAGCATTATTTAGATTAATTTAAAAATAAGATGCAATCAGCACAAACCTCAATGAGATAATTTTTGATAGAATAGATTTTGATATTTAAAAAAAATTTACCCTAAAAAATAATTGAGGTGTTTTTGTGTGGATATGTTTTCAATTCTCTAGGAAATTGAGTTATATACCTAGGAATATAATTGCTATATTATATGGCACCTCTATTGTTCAACATTTTGAGAAACAGCCAAACTGCTTCAAAAAGAACTGCACTGTCTTAAAATCCCAAAATAAATGTGTGAGGGCTCTAAATCCTTGCTAACACTTGTTTTCAACCTGTCTTTTTTATTCTCATCACCCAAGAGGGTGTGAAGTGGTATCTCATTGTAGTTTTGGTATGCATTTTCCTAATGACTAATGATGGTTTTCATCCTTTCATTATAATTATTTTTGATTTACCTATATTTTGGAGGAATCTCTATTCAGATTGGATTATTTATGTATTTATTGTTGAGTTGTAAACTCAAGTCCCCTATCAGATACATGGCTGCAATGTTTCCTCCCATTCCAAGAGTATTCCTTCCACTCATTTGATAATGTCCATGCTTTTTTAAACTTGATGAAGTCCATCTGTCAGTATTTTCTTTTATTACATGCGCCTTTGGTTTCATGTCTAATAAACCATTTCCTAAATGAAGACCACAAAGACTTACTCCTAAATTTTTTAAGATGTTTATATTTCAGGCTACTATGTTTGTAACATAGCTGTCCACTTAGCCAAGGTAAAACTTTAAATCTCCAGAGGAAAAAGAAAACCAGCTTCGGGTGAAAAATAACAAAATGATATCAAGAATTCTAGTAATCTGTTCTGAATTATATTATGCAGTTTTATTAATCCTTATGGATGAGAGAATAAAATCCAGTTTTTAAGGAGTTGAGGATACATATAACTATAAAATGGAAATAGGGTATTTATTTTCTTATCTTCAATGAGTTAATTGGTCTAAAGCTGACCTCATTTTCTTTCTTTCTCCAGCTGCACTCATTTTAAGGTTTAACCCAATATCAGTTGAGGTAATGTACACCAACAGTTCCCAAACAGATACATTTAGACTGAAATGCAACAGACATTTCAAACTAACCAAGCTTAGAATCAGAGCCCTGAACTCTCCCCCCTTAATTTTATTTCAATATTGTTCATTGCATAGGTATAGAAATACAATTGATTCTGTACATTGATTTTACATCCAGTAAACTTATATTGATGTCTGTGTATAAATTCTGATTTATTCTATTTTTTTTAGGATTGCATAAAATCTGTGAATATAGATTTATAGCCTTTACAATCATGATGATTTTTATTTATTCATCTAGCCTAATTTCCTTGGTTAGAGCCTTCTGTACAATGTTGAATTTCAGTGGTGAAAGAATTTATGATCTTAAGGGGAAAGCATTCAATCTTCTTATCATTAAATGTGCTAACTGTTTTTCCAAATATGCCCTTATGGCTTCTATTCCTAGTTTATTGTGTTAAATTTTATGAGATTATTTTTCTGTATCTACTGAAGTAATAATGTGTTTTTTCTTCTATTAATAAGGTATATTAAAAAGGTTGATTTTTGTATATTCAACTAATCTTTCATTGTTGTAATAATGCTCACTCAGCCATAGAGTGTAATAGTTTTTATAGTTTTATGAATTTGTTTGCTGTCAGGTTATTCACTGTTTTTTGCTTCTATATTTGTAGTATTGGCCTGTCATTTTATTTTCTTTGTCTTGTTTTGAATCAGCAAAATATAGTCCTCATAGAATGAGGGAAGTATTTGTAAATTTAGAATTTATGAAGGATTTCTGTTAATATTTCTTTAATCTTTTGGTACAATTCACCACTGAAGCCATCTGCATATGTGGTATTCTTTGGAGAAGTTTTTTTTCTTTTTTTAATACTTTATTTTTATAATTCTTGTACTGGGCTTACATTGTGACATTTACAAAAGTTCTTACAATATATACTAGTTGAATTCACCCTCTCCTTCATTCTTCTTTATCCCCTCTCCCCCCATTCCTGGAATAGTTTCAACGAGTCTAATTTTTCCATTTACATACACATGTACAGAATATTTGGAGATTTTTGATTACTAATTCTTTATGCACTATTATAAGGTCTATCAGATTTTCTATTTCTTATTGAAATAATTTTGATAGTTTGAGTGTTTCTGGAAATTAGTCCCATTTTATCTGGATTAGCTATTTTCATAACACAATTGTATAGAGTATCCCTTATAATCTTTTTTTTATTTCTGTAAGATCAATAATGATGTCCCCTTTCACTTTTCATTCAAGTATTGGAGGCCTATCTCCTTTATTATTGGTCAATCTAGCTAAAGATGTATCCATTTGTTAATCTTGTCAAGGAATCAACTTTTTATTTTGTTCATTTTCTCTATTTTCTTTCTATTATCTATTTCTTTCTCTATTATTATTTTATTATTTCTGTTGTTTTAAGTCTAGTTTGCTTTTATTTTTGTTCTTAATTGAAAGGTTAGCATTTTCAAAAAAATATAGGCACTTATACCTGTAATTGTCCCTCTAAATGTTGTTTCTGCTAGCTGCCATTAATTTTGGTATTTTTTCCTTGTTTGACTGATAGCATTTTGTAATCTACCTTGTGAGTTCTTTGATCCATTGGTTATTTAGGATTTTCCTTAATTTATTTAATTTGTAAATTTCCAAATTTTCTTTCTTACCGTTCTCTAATTTAATTCTATTGTGTTCAGAGCACATACTTTGTATGATTTCAATTATTTTAAATTCATCTGGACTTCCTTTATGACCTAACATAGCCTGACTTGCAAAATGCTTCATAAAAAGTTTATATTGTTGTTACCCTGTGGTGTCTAATAGATGTCTATCATCTCTACTTAGTGTAGTGTTAAGTCTTCTCTTTTATTGTCAATTTTCTGCCTCATTGTAACTTTCATTATGAAAAATGGTGAATTAAAGTCACCAATAATTATAATTGAATTGTCACTTTACTACTTCAATGCTGTCAGCTTTGATTATATTTTAGAGTCATGTCACTGGAGGGGAGGGGTATATCCTTAGCATGTCTCCACTGTACTGACTACTTTTTCATTATAAAATGTTCTTCTCTTTTCTAGGGATAAATGTTCTCTAACAGTCTATTTTGTCTGCTACTAGTATAACCACTTCTAGCCTTTTTTGGTTAATGTTCTCATTCTTCTATTTCCAACCTATTTGTCTAAAGTGTATCTCTTATAGATAATAGATGGTAAGTTCAAGATTTTTAAACAGTCCCAATCTGTGCCTTTTTATTGATGCATTTAATCCATTTACATTTAATATAATTAAAAATAAAGTAAGATATCCATCTTGTTCCAGCAGCTTTGTTGCCATTTGCTGTGTTTTTTTTTTCTTTTTTGTTCCTATATTCCTCAATCACAAGGAACCTGTTTTGTGTTAAAGATTTTTAACAAACCATTTTAATTCATCATTTTCTTTTACTAGAGGATTTTGACTTCCTGCCTTAGTCTCTGCTCTGAGGATTCCAAGTTATATCTTAATTTAAAACAGTCTTTTATTAGACTAGATTTCAACTTAATTTGTCACAGTTCCATTCCTTCTTTCTTCCTTTGTTCTATTTTGACACAAGTTACATCTTTACACATATTAAGCTCAACAACATAGTTTTATAATTATTACTTCATGTACTTATCTATTATACAGAAGGAGAGAATTAAAACCAAAAATATATTTATATTGACTTCTATTTACCAATGAAATCATCTTACAAGTGCTCTTCCTTTGTGTAGATTTCGGTTACTGTCTGAAGTCCTTTCATGTCAGCCTTAAGGACTCTTTACATTTCTTGAAGCACCTTCTACAGGGGACAAATTCCAGAAGTTTCTGTTCATCTAGGAATCTAAATGTGTCCTCCGTTTATAAAGAACAATTTCAATGAATATAGAATTCTCAATGGACATAGAATTGAGATTTTTTCTTTTCAGAACTTAGGTGCAATATCTCACTTCTTTAACCTTCCATAACTTCTGATGAACAGTTAAAAATATATTGAAAACTCCTCTTATATATTACTTTTTCCCCACTGACTTTTCATTATCTTCTTGTCTATTTTTATTTTTTCCCTATATTGTTGTCCTGGGTGGGGGTACATTGTCACATTTACAAATGTTCTTACAATGTGTCAACTATATCATACTTAAACTTGCCCCTCCACTGCCCTCCTTCATCCTTCCTCCTCTAATTCCTGGAACAGTTTCAACAGGTATCATTTTTGCATTTACATACATGTGTACACATTATTTGCCTTGTATATGAGAGTAGGACTACATAGCTATTTGTGTGTTTTATAAAAACATCCTACTTGGAGTTCATCAAGATCCTTAAATAGTTTCTCATTAACTTGGAGGAATTTTTGGCCATTAATTTTTAAAATATTTTTCTGTCTCTATTCTTTCTGAAGCCTTGTTATGTCAATGTTGGTATGCTTGATGGTCACCCACAAGTCTCAAAGGTTCTGGTTTTCTTACTTTCTGTTTCTCAAACTTGATAATTTCACCTGAAGTTCAAATTATCTGAGTCTTTGTTCTGCTTGCTAAAATCTGCTATTGAGTTCTGTATTTGCTTGCCAGAGCTGCTCTTACAAAGTATCACTAACTTAGTGGTTTAAACAATAGAAATTTGTTGTCTCACAATTGAAAAAACTAGAAGTCTGAGATTACAATTCTGATAGACTAGCTGGTTTCTTCTGAGGGCTGTTCAGGACAAATAAAGAGTTTGAGCTTTTCTAAATATTTACCAGACATGGAAAATAGTAACAAATTTGAAGAGATGGGTTTTTTGCAGGGAGGAGAGGTTCAATTCCATCCAGTGACTTTATAGAAAAGTGTTACAGATGATTAATTAGTAAATAAACTTAGAAATTTTCTATATTGGTTTTCTAAGATTCTATTCACAGTATAGCCATGGAATATATACACTGGGATCAATAAAGTTAAAATTACATATCAAGTCCATCATGATTTTCTAGTAGGAAGACTTTGAAGGTATTTACAACATTATCTTCAGTTTCCTAATTTATGGAGGCTCATGTCTCAGTTCTGTTTTCAGCATTAATAAAACGATACATGCACTCAATATACAAAATTAATGCTATTTTATTTTCAAAACAGTATTAAGTCATTTAACACCTCTTTTATTTTAGATTCTGTCATAAAGCATCATTGTTTTATTTTTCTTTAACAACATAAAGATATCAACTTGAAATGTATAATGGGTATTCTAACAAGGTTCAACTTAGATATGTGTTTTTCAGATAGTTTTATAACTGTACACTTGACTAAACCTCTGCAAGTCTCAGTTCACTAATCTAAAAAATGGAAGGGGTACTCAAGAGGAGTTCAAACTGTTTATGAGCTGAGAATCTTTGTCATGGTTCTCTTGGTTTCATATCAGAGAAAACCACATCATTCTAGCTTAAACAAACAAAATACATCTTATTGAAACTATATGATGATGTAGCATGAAATAAAACAGAATGTTGAAAAGTAGGACTTAGGGTAGAAACCATTCAGTTCTGAAACCTTAGGGGCAGAAAGCTATCTTTATTGTTCCACTATGATCATGACTCCTCATTCTGAATCTCTTTAACTCTCAATTCTATCCCCCTTGAAAAATAACTATTTGCTCAGTGGGATCTCCATCAGTTCCAAAGAATATTAATAGAGAGATTACTATTATGATAGCACAAACATAAGTATCAGTAGGGTATGATTTCCAGAGAACAGTTATGAGCTGAACAAAGAGCCCTAGAAAATTATCTACTGTAGGCCATACCTTGAATATCCAAAACAGGCACTTTTTTCTGCTCAATTCTAAACCTAACTACAATTCAGAGTACAATTCAGCTCTACCTATGAAAACAATTTATATCAATTATGTGAAAACACAAATTCACAATCTCCTCTCCAGGAGAATGTCATTTATTTACTGCCTCCAAAGACAGATCATTGGAGAATGTTTCTTGGAGTCCATAATTTCCAGGTCATATTCATTTTCTCATAGTTTTATTGCCAGCTGCTCCACTATTTTGTAACTTAGGCACTAAACGATTTATTAACAAAGGACAAAAAACACATGCTATTTGTTTTTGAAGAAAGTCTCTGTTCCATTGTATCATTTTAATTATTTTTCCAGGTAATAAAGAAATACAATGTTAACCACACCCAGCTTCCATAAGAGTTTTTGTAAGGCTTGACTTTTGAAGTTTTCATAAAATTCTGAAAACTGTGTATTAAGTTATGTTCTAATTTATCTTACCAACTTTAAAAAGATAGAACAAACAGGATAGTTTGGGGATTTACAAATACTAGCACACTAAGGAATAAACCATACCTTGAACTGTTTCCCTAACTTTCCTCATCTCTACCCAGTGCATGGAATATTTAAAGGATAAGGAAAATAGGTAAAGAAAAAATAAAGAATAATTGATAAGAAACCAAGAAGTGATAGTTGAAAGACTATTATCTGAAGAAAATCAATTATTAACTTTTTATTACAGCAAACAATCCCAATACCAATTTCTCATAGTAAGTTTCTTTGATTTTTCTTAAGTTATAGTTAAATTTTCTTTGTCATAAAGATTTTATTCTTAACATTTCTTCATGATTAACATAAAACAATGTCAAACATATTCTGCTATCCTCTATATTATTCATATTTAAATGCATTTTGCAATTGAAGCAATAATGAACCACCCAATATTCCTTCCTAATCATTTTCAATCTTCTTCACTGTTGAAACACAAAAATCTTAAAAGCAAAGACAGACATTTTAGAAGCAGACAGATAGATAATAAAGTCACAGTACTAAATTCAGATGAACAATATTTAGAATAAAAACTGACTTCTTAATTCTCATTACAAACAACAGAAATAAAAAAAAATAGGATGCTAATTTTAATGTGCCTAAAAACTATCAAATTAGATTTCTATAGACAGCAAAATTTTTTAAAAATGAAAATCAAAAAAAAAGCAAAATTTCTCACAGAAGTTCCATGATACTAAAGGAACTTCTTCAGACTAAAGGTAGAATAGATGGATGTCTATATCTTCATGAAGGAAAGTAGAGCACCAAGCAGCAATATACTGATAAATGTAAAAGAATATTTCAAAGTTTTGTTAAAAGACTATTACTAAATAAAGCAAAAATAACAATAAGTGATAAGGCTTATAAAATGTGAAATTAAATATTTTAAAGCACAAACAATTAGAAAAGAGTAAACAAATAGAATTGTACAGTTGTAAAATGTTCATGGCAGATGTTAATAAATGGAAGAGACATATTGTAAATCTCCAAAGAAGCCACCAAAAGTGGGGATGGGGAATACCTAAAATTGAAATAAAGAAAAATCAGGAGATTCCAAGATGGCAGATAGAGGGAGGAAGCAGAAAGTGTGCCTCCTATAGTGAAATCTTGGAGAGATGCTGGAGACACATCTTGCAGGCAAAACCACTGAGAAGAGGCAAAACTTTGACCCCTCCACACCTCCAGCCAGTGCAGAGCATCTCCACTTCATGTTAAATGGAGAAACCAGGAGGGCCACCAGGCTGCCAGTCTCCCGGGCCCAGACGGCTTGGGAAGATGCGGACAAGGTGAGCTTAGCAGTACTCTGGTACTCCCACAGACAACCCTGGGCCAGAGCAGCATAGCCCCCTGGACAGACTGACCTCCACCTGGGGGAAAAAGAGAAACTGAGTAATAAGCAATAAGAGCAATAAAGACACGCAGGAAAGAGGGTGGGGCACACTGAGCACTGAAGACTGGGGGAAGGGAATCCTTCCCGGAACTTGTAAATAAACAAGCCTGGGGGGCCGGAGAGGCTCCGGCAGGAGCGGGGGCACGCACCCAGCAACCAGGAGTGGGAAAGCTTGTGAGAGTGGCAAAGGGAGGAAAAGTCCACAGGAGAGGAGGGAAGACCCACTTCCCATGTGAGCTGTAAAAAAACATGGTGACTGGCAGGAGCAGCAGCACCACCCAGTAATCAGGAGCAGAAAAGCTTGTAAAACTGGCAGTGGGAGGAAAACTGCACAGGAGAGGGGGGAAGACCCACTTGCCACCTGAGCTGTAAATAAACATGCAGGCCTGAGAAAGTGGGTGAAGTGTCACCTCACCCAGTGTGCTTGGAAAGGGGAAAGCTTGTAGCAGAGGCTCCCACACAGGAGAACTCTGAGTAAACAAAGCCTGCAGGGCCAAGTGAGTGCTAAGCTCACCCCTGAGATCTGCATAAATAAAGCCTCCAGCAACAGCAGGCTGACAGCAGTGGCCAGGCAAGCCACAGCTGCAGATACCATTTTCAGAACTGTTTCCAGACTCGTTTTTTTTTTTCTCTCTCCCTACCTTTGATGAGAAAACAAGCAAACTACACCTGCATGCTGAAAAACTTACTGAAACTGTATTGCATTTGAACTTGGGACACTTTGTGGGGTTTTTTTTGTTTTTTTTTTGTGTGCAGTTTTTTTCTACTTTATGCATTCCCTTTGATGAGACATCTACAGAACAACATCTGAGGCACCATCTCCAGGATTGGAGATTGAGAAGGACACCAAAATTATTAAGGCTGAAACTTCATTGCATTTGAACTTGGAGGTTTTTTTTTTCTATTTTTCATTTTGTTTTATTTTATTTATATATATTTTACTTTCATTTACTTATTTTTTATTTTTATTATTATCATTATTCTTTTTTTTTATTTTCAATCCTCTGTCTAATGTCTGTTCACCTTACTGTTGATTAGTACACTAACGCCCCCTATTATACCTTTGAGACTTTCTTGTTTGATTCCTTGTTTTGTTTTTTCCTACTTGTCTGTTTGTTTTTTCCTTTTCTTTAACTTCTTGCTTTCCATCACCTCTCACCCTTCCATTCTAAATATTACCATTATTATTACAAGCTAGAAAATACTTAATTGCACACAGTACAGGGACAGTAACAACATCAAGGACAATGACTGGAAGACAGAAAAAACAGGAAAACCAGTTTCCCCACAACAAAAAATTAGTACAGGAACCAGAGGGGAATGAAGAAAAGAGATACTCAGATCCAGATTCCAAAAAATGAAGATAAACTATGCCAAAGGACCCAATGAAGCCCACAAGAATAATTTAAAAGAAGATATACTACAGCTACTCAATGAGAATTTTATAGAGATGATACTGGATATGGTCAACCAAAATGTACAGGAGACACTCAAGAAATTCCAAGACAACAAAAATAGAGAATTTGAAAAAGAAAAGAAGAAATAAAGGAAACCATAGAAGTACTGTATAAACACCAAAGTGAAACAGAGAACATGATTAATAAACAGATAAATGAACTCAGAGCAAAAATAGACAACATTAAAGAAGAAACCACCCAGGATATGGAAAACGTCAAAAAAAAGAATGAAACAGAACTGCAAAACAAAACAGAAGGCCAATACAGCAGAATAGAACAAACAGAAGACAGAATCTCAGAACTTGAAGATGAAATGGTAATTAAAGGAAAAACTGAAGAACTAGTAATTAAACAACTCAAGACCTGTGAAAAGAAAATGCAAGAACTCACCGAATCCATCAAAAGACCGAACGTGAGAATCATGGGCATCAAAGAAGGAGAAGAGGTGCAAGCAAAGGGAATGCGTGATATATTCAACAAAGTAATAACAGAAAATTTCCCAAATCTAGAGAAAGATATTCCCATACAGATGCAAGAGGCCTCCAGAACACCAAACAGACCAGATCAAAATAGAACTACCCCATGACATATCATCATTAAAACAACAAGCTCAGAAACTAGGGAAAGAATATTGAAGGCTGTAAGAGAGAAAAAACAAATAACATACAAAGGTAAACCCATCAAAATCACAGCAGACTTCTCAATAGAAACATTAAAAGCAAGAAGAGTGTGGGGTGAGATCTTCCGGGCACTGAATGAAAATAACTTCAACCCCAGGATACTCTACCCAGCAAAACTATCATTCAAAATAGATGGAGCAATAAAAGTCTTCCATGATAAGGAGAAACTAAAACAATACGTGACCACAAAGCCACCACTACAAAAGATTCTTCAAGGGATTCTGCACACAGAAAGTGAAACCCAACTTAACCATGAAAAGACAGGCAGCACCAAACCACAGGAAAAGAAAGTAGAGAGTAATCTCAACTTAGGTACACACAATCAAACCTTCAAACAACTAAGACAACTAAGTGACAGGAATCACCACATACCTATCAGTCCTAACACTTAATGTTAACAGACTTAATACACCCATCAAAAGGCACTGCTTGACAAATGGATTAAAAAGGAAGATCCAACAATTTGTTGCTTACAGGAGACCCATCTCACTGACAGAAATAAGCATAGGCTTAGGATGAAAGGCTGGAAGATTTACGAAGCCAATGGCCCCCGAAAACAGGCAGGAGTAGCAATACTTATCTCTGACAAAGTAGATGTCAAACCCACATTGATCAAACAAGATAAAGAAGGACATTCCATACTAATAAAAGGGGAAATAGATCAAAAGGAAATAATAATCATCAATCTGTATGCACCCAATGTCAACACACCCAATTTCATCAAACATACCCTGAAAGACCTAAAACCATATATTAATGCCAAACAGTGGTTGTGGGAGACTTTAACACCCCATTATCATCAATAGATAGGTCATCTAAACAAAAAATCAGTAAAGATATCCAAGATCTAAAATATACAATACATCAAATGGACCTATTTGATGTCTACAGAACATTTCATCCAACTTCTACACAATATACATTCTTCCCAGCAGCCCATGGAACCTTCTCCAAAATAGATCATATCCTAGGGCACAAAGCAAGCCTCAGCAAATATAAGAAAATAGAAATTATACCATGCATACTATCTGATCACAATGCAGTAAAACTAGAACTCAACAACAAAAGTAAAGACAAAAAACATGCAAACAGCTGGAAACTAAATAACTCACTACTTAATGAACAATGGATCATTGATGAAATAAAAGAGGAATTTAAAAAGTTCCTGGAAGTCAATGAAAATGAAAACACAACCTACTGGAACCTATGGGACACAGCAAAGGCAGTCCTGAAAGAAAAGTTTATAGCCATGAGTGCATATATTAAAAAGACTGAAAGATCCCAAATCAATGACCTAATGAAACTTCTCAAACTCCTAGAAAAACAAGAACAAACAAATCCCAAAACAAATAGATGGAGAGAAATAATAAAAATAAGAGCTGCAATCAATGAAATAGAAACCAAAAAAACCATACAAAGAATTAATGAAACAAAAAGTTGGTTCTTTGAAAATATAAACAAGGTCAATAGACCCCTGGCAAACCTGACTAAAATGAGGAGAGAAAAAAATCCAAATTAGTAGAATCAGGAATGCAAAAGGGGAGATAACAAAAAACACCATGGAAGTCCAGGAAATCATCAGAGAGTACTTTGAGAACCTATATTCAAATAAATTTGAAAATTTTAAAGAAATGGACAGATTTCTAGATACATATGATCATCCAAAACTGAACCAAGAAGAAATTAAACACCTGAATAGATGTATAACACAAAATGAAATTGAAGCAGCAATCAAGGGTCTCCCCAAAAAGAAAAGTACAGGACCTGATGAATTCTCTGCTGAATTCTATCAGACCATTAAAGAAGAACTGATACCAACCCTCCTTAAACTGTTCCACAAAATAGAAAGGGAAGGAAAACTGCCAAACACCTTTTATGAAGCCAGTATTACTCTTATCCCAAAACCAGGCAAAGATACCTCCAAAAAGGAGAACTATAGGCCAATCTCCTTAGTGAACATTGATGCAAAAATCCTCAACAAAATAATGGAAAACCGAATTCAACAACACATCAAAAAGATTATTCACCATAACCAAGCAGGCTTCATCCCAGGAATGCAGGGGTGGTTCAACATATGAAAATCAATAAATGTAACAAAACACATTAACAGAAGCAAAGACAAAAACCACTTGTTCATCTCAATAGATGCAGAAAAAGCCTTTGATAAGATCCAACACCATTTCATGATAAAAGCTCTAAGAAAACTAGGAATAGAAGGAAAGTACCTCAACATTATAAAAGCTATATATGACAAACTTACAGTCAGCATTATACTTAATGGAGAAAAACTGAAACCATTCCCTCTAAAATCAGGAACCAGACAAAGATGCCCACTATCTCCACTCCTATTTAACATAGTAATGGAATTCCTAGCCTGAGCAATTAGGCAAAAAGAAGGAATAAAACGAATACGAAATGGTAAAGAAACTGTCAAAATATCCCTATTTGCAGATGACATGATCCTATACCTTAAAGACCCAAAAAACTCTACTCAGAAGCTTCTAGACATCATCAATAGCTACAGCAAGGTAGCAGGATATAAAATCAGCATAGAAAAATCATTAGCATTTCTATAAACTAACAATGAGCAAACTGAAAACGAATGTATGAAAACAATTCCATTTACAATAGCCTCAAAAATAATAAAATACATAGGTGTAAACCTAACAAAAGATGTGAATGACCTCTACAAGGAAAACTATAAACTTCTGAAGAAAGAGATTGAGGAAGACTATAGAAAGTGAAGAGATCTCCCGTGCTCATGGATTGGTAGAATCAAAATAGTAAAAATGTCTATACTCCCAAAAGTAATCTACATGTTTAATCCAATTCCCATCAAAATTCCAATGACATTCATTAAAGAGATTGAAAAATCTACTGTGAAATTTATATGGAAACACAAGAGGCCACGAATAGTGAAGGCAATACTCAGTCAAAAGAACAATGCTGGAGGTATCACGATATCTGACTTCAAACTATATTACAAAGCAATAACGATAAAAACAGCGTGGTACTGGCACAAAAATAGACATGAAGACCAGTGAAACAGAATAGAGGACCCAGATAGGAAGCCACACAACTATAACCAACTTGTCTTTGACAAAGGAGCTAAAAATATACAATGGAGAAATAGCAGCCTCTTCAACAAAAACTGCTGGGAAAACTGGTTAGCAGTCTGCAAAAAACTGAAACTAGATCCATGTATATCACCCTATACCAAGATTAACTCAAAATGGATCAAGGATCTTAGTATCAGACCACAAACTCTAAAGTTGATACAGAAAAGAGTAGGAAATACTCTGGAGTTAGTAGGTATAGTTAAGAACTTTGTCAATGAAACCCCAGCAGCACAGCAACTAAGAAATAGCATAGATAAATGGGACCTCCTAAAACTAAAAAGCTTCTGTTCATCAAAAGAAATGGTCTCTAAACTGAAGAGAACACCCACAGAGTGGGAGAAAATATTTGCCATCTACACATCAGACAAAGGACTGATAACCAGAATATATAGGGAACTTAAAAAACTAAATTCTCCCAAAACTAATGAACGAATAAAGAAATGGGCATGTGAACTAAACAGAAATTTCTCAAAAGAAGAAATTCAAATGGCCAAAAAACACATGAAAAAATGCTCACCATCTCTAGCAATAAAGGAAATGCAAATTAAAATCACACTAAGATTCCACCTCACCCATGTTAGAATAGCCATCATTCGCAACACCATGAACAACAGGTGTTGGCGAGGATGTGGGGGAAAAAGGAACCCTCTTACAGTGTTGGTGGGAATGAAAACTAGTACAACCACTCTGGAAAAAAATTTGGAGACTACTTAAAAAGGTAGACATTGATCCACTATATAATCCAGCAATACCACTCTTGGGGATATACCCAAAAAATGTGACACAGGTTACTCCAGAGGCACCTGCACACCCATGTTTATTGCAGCACTATTCACAATAGCCAAGTTATGGAAACAGCCAAGATGCCCCACTACTGACGAATGGATTAAGAAAATGTGGTATCTATACACAATGGAATTTTATGCAGCTATGAAGAAGAACAAAATGTTATCATTTGACGGTAAATGGATGGAATTGGAGAACATCATTCTGAGTGAGGTTAGCCTGGCCCAAAAGACCAAAAATCGTATGTTCTCCTTCATATGTGGACATTAGATCAAGGGCAAACACAACAATGGGATTGGACTTTGAGCACATGATAAAAGCGAGAGCACACAAGGGAGATATGAGGATAGGTAAGACACCTAAAAAAGTAGCTAGCATTTGTTGCCCTTAACGCAGAGAAACTAAAGCAGATACCTTAAAAGCAACTGAGGCCAATAGGAAAAGGGGAACAGGAACTAGAGAAAAGGTGAGATCAAAAAGAATTAGCCTAGAAGGTAACACCCACGCACAGGAAACAATGTGAGTCAATACCCTGTATTGCCATCCTTATCTCAACCAGCAAAAACCCTTGTTCCTTCCTATTATTGCTTATACTCTGTCTACAACAAAATTAGAAATAAGGGCAAAATAGTTTCTGCTGGGTATTGAAGGGGTGGGGGGGAGAGGAAAGGGGCAGAGTGGGTGGTAAGGGAGGGGGTGGGGGCAGGGGGGAGAAATGACCCAAGCCTTGTATGCACATATGAATAATAAAACAATAAAAAAAAAAGAAAAAGCAAATACTGGGAAATTCTTGTTTAATCTGTAAGAAATCAAGAAAGGAAGCTGGGCTTCATGGTACATGTCTATAATCCCAGCACTCAGGAAGTTGAGCCGGGAGGATTTGCAGCTCAAGGCTAGTCTGGGAAACAGTGCGGCCCTGTCACAAATGAAATAAATAAGTAAGAGGTAAGAACAATGGGGGAAAACTCAGGTGAGACAAATAGAAAACAAATACCATAATGGTAGACTTAAGTCCAACCATGGAACTCTTTAAATAGAGAATTGATTCCCGGTTCAAATTTTTATCAGTGCAGTGGTTTCTCCTATGATATCCGTTATAAGCATCCATTGCTTTTCCACTCACAGTTCCACTGAGTATTTCATTTTATGAGCATATTAGCAATTGTATGCTTCTTCTGCCAAGATCCTTTGCTCTCACTGTTGCTTTTTTCATAGAAAGATTCACTGATACAATGCCAAGAAATACCCCTTGGCCACGTGTATAGCTAGTCACATTCTGATTCTTAAACTTGAGATGCTAGAAATGTAAGATTTGGATACTTTAGCTCTAAGTATAGGGCAACTTTATTTTGACCATTGAAAGTTTCTACAAATCAGTTTTGCAGCAGAGTTCATTTTCAAATTACAAATTTTCTCCCTAAGAAAGAAGAATGAAGAATAGATGCTGCTTACATCTGTAGGAGAAACAGTAGCTAAGAATTCTCTTTTGAGAGACAAGCAAAGGTGGAAACAATTTAAGTAAAGATATACATCATTTTAAATTGATATGTTACTATATTTATAGAAAGTACTAATAAGATTTTATTATATTCAGTATAAGCCCAATTATCCTATGAAAATAACTATTAATCAAATGCCAAATAGAAGATAAACAAGTTCTCTTTCCTAGCTTAATGTACAATAGTCTAAAAGCACATTAACTTTTCCTACCTTTTAGAACTTGCTTGATCAAATTGTACTGTATGTGATCTAGAAATAAAGATCCACTGAGATTTTGAAGGGAAGGCGTCTGAACAGTTCATGCTAAACAGTAGGCAATTACATATTTTTAAATGCTAATATGCCAACTTGATTAAATTTTAATTAATTATTTTCATAAAACCAAATAACTCTTTAAGGAGAGGGTCATCAATGTTCTTATAAAACTAATGAGTGAGAGTAACAACCAATAATAGGTCCAGCACTTGATGACTACTTCCTTTTTCACTATAAAACAGGATTTGAAATAATTGAAATGTCAGGGTTTACAAGCAGGGAAGGAGCAAAACAGGTACAGTTTAATAGGAGAACTTTTTTCCATGATTAGCAAAAAAAAAAAAGCAACACATTTTATGTGTAATATTTAGATTCATTATGATAGCTTAAAAATAAATGAATGAGAGTAATTTGTAAAACTTCAAATTCCATTCCTTGAAAAACACTTATTGTGGGCACATGAATTATTGGAACTTGCTACATCCCCAAAGTTATTCTATCCTCCCATTCTAACAAGGTAAGTAAAAATAATTAACTAATAAGCTGACCCTTATTAATACCAGCTAAACTTTTTTTTAAAAAGTTTTAAGCTGGGCACGGTGGTTCATGCCTATAATCCCAGCACTGAGCAGGGTAAGGCAGGATGATCTGGAGTTCAAGGCCAGTCTGGGCTACACAGTAAGACCCTGTCTCAAAAATTTAAAAAAAAAGAGAAAGATTGGATCAGGATACTGCTCTGAAACAGACCCAAATTGCCTATTGTAGCCAGAAGAGGTAGAAGTGAGATTGTTTTTATGCTCTGAAATAGCACAGGTTCAGATTTGTCTTGGCCACCCATAAAATTAGAAAGAAAAGGGAAAAGTGGGAAAGAATCAAGTGCTTCATGTACATACTCACTTTATCTCCACAATAGCCATGTAAATTTAATATTAGTATCATAATGCTAGAAAATAGCATGGCTCATTGAAGCAATAAAATAACTTGAAAGTGACAAGTTAGATAGATGGCAAAGGTAATACTAGAACTGAAAGCAGGAGAGTATGACCGAACACTGCTTCCCAGGACTTGGTGCCACATTGCCTCCAAGATGGCAGTAAATCCACTTGAAGAGGCCAACTCTGCGATGAATCTGTAAAATCAAAGTATGGTTTATGATAAATAAACCATACTTTGTCGATCTCGCCACCAACATTCTAAGTTTCCATGTATTTTTCTAAAGAAAAACTCAGCTAAGTAGAATTATTCCAGTGACACACATTTTTCATAGTAAGACAAAAGTAACCATGTACAAGCATAGACAATTCAGTTTCATCTTGAGTGTCTGATGCCAATATAACTTTTGTAGTCTAATAAAGAACAATGTGCTGATAGACTGACTCTCTGAGGTGATTTTAGGTAAAGTTTGAAAAGATTAAGCACCTATTCAATATTACATACATACTAAACGACAGAACCTATAAAATATTAGCTTCCAAAGTCTATTCTTGCCACTCTGTTACACTCCCTCATTCACTACAGCAAAACCTTTAGAAATCAATTCATAAGCCAGAACTGCTAAAGGTAAATAAATCTGTTTAGTTTTAAGTAATCTTTGAATTTTCCTGATGTAATAATGGCTCATACTTTATCATGATGAAAAAGTTGGTATTGTTTTGTTTTAACCATCCTCCTAGGTGGGGACCACAGGTTGACAACTCACAGAACACCTTCAAAAATTAAAAATTTGAGATTCAGAGAAGTAGTTGAGGGAGAAATTTTAACCCAAGAGGCAGCCTATTTGCATTCAAGGCCATTTGGTAGGAATGATTATTTCCAATGTTTACTGATGAAGTAGTCTGTCAAGTAGAAGAATGTGAGTTTTCTAGCACCTGGCTGTTCTCTGGCTTTCAGCTGTTTGGAACTCCTCTTCAACTGTGAGCAGAGAAATAAATCTTGAATATAAATCAATCTATGTAGTCTTCTGAACAATTTTTTGGCTTTGGATTCTCACATAGCATTAGGGAAACTGGAGCAATTTCATAACTTCATTCCTGTTCAAATAATTTATACTTTAACTGATTTAGATTTTTTTGCATCAGTTCAATTCACTGCAGTCCAAAAACCAAAGACAAGAGCATTAAGTCCATCTTTTCCCATGAACCAAGGTTGATGAGACAGATGGGGAGTTTAAAATCACAAATTCACCCTGCCATACCATTAACACAGATGGTATAGAATCAACCTATATTTGATTAGTTTTTTTCCTGATCTATTTTTAAATGCCTCGAAGGTCTATAGTCTGTGTAAAACAAAGAAGTAGGTAAGTAAAGAAGCTGTTCATATATTAAAGTTTAAAGCCATCTCATTTTTTCTAAGGTGATGGTTTTGCAATGCTTATACTATTATAATGATGTGATTAATTTAAATGAAAATCAGGTATATAGCAATAAATGGAAGAACTAGCTACATATGCTATTTTTTGCCCTTTTGTTCATTAGAAAATTTTGTGCTAAATTTGTCCATGCCCATTTCTCTATATAAAGGTAACATTAATATAGTCTATTACTCTATAATGAGGCACATTGTGTTCATGAGTAGAACTATATTTTTTGCTTATGCTAATCCCAACAAAAGTAATTTGATGTTTTCTAATTCTCACTGTTACATTTGTGAAAAAAGCAATAATTTATTCATCCATGAATATGTATGAATAAAATTACTTTTCCTCTGAAAAACAGGAATAGCTAAACTATTGTTTGTTGCAAAGTCTTTTGTCACGTCTTTTTATTTTCTTACAGAAACATCTGTTGTTAGATGACAACTCAATTGCTTGTGAACTACTTGAGAAAAAGGCCATGAAAATATTTTAAATGAATTCATACTTTCATATCCTAAAATGAAGGGATAAATGATCATAATAGTGCTAAAGAGATTATTTTACTTGTTCCTCTTCTACTTCTGCGTACTGGGGGATATTGTTGGGCAAGGTAGTCACTAAATAAAAGGAGGTTGACAAGGATTAACATGAGTCAAGTCACAACCCTAAGGGGCATTTTTTATGTAGCAACTCACAGGAGAATTCAGAATTTCAGATTCTGAACATATACCTAATGACCATCTTTGTTATGATAGAGGACATCCTCTCACTTTGTCCCTTAGTAACTGGTTGCATCTGCTTGTGAAATGGTGGTCAATGTAAGGGGAAGGGAGAAGTTAGCTAAATTGCAGAAGCACCTCTCTGCCAAATCTAATAAGACCTGGTAAGTTCAAGCAAAGGTCAGCGATGTTTAGCATCATATAATGGAGGGTTGGAGGTGTGGCTCAAGTTGTTGAACACCTGCCTAGCAAGTGTGAGGCTCTGAGTTCAAACCTCAGTACTGCCAAAAAAAAAAAAAGCCCAAAAAACCTTCAGTCATGTAATGAAATGAAAGAAACATGGACACTGCTTTGCTTCCAAAAGTTCATTTGGAATGCAAAGAGAATTTTCCACAGACTTCTTTTGACACATTTATAAAAAAAAAAAAAAAAAAGCTTATTCAGTCCATAAATAACCTGAAATAGATTGTGCAGACAAAAGTTCTAGAAACTCAACCTATCAGAAGAGCATTTTTTTTTAAACACAGAAGTAAGATTGTCTTCCCCCAAGTCTCACAATGACTCTCATGGCCTTAGGTGAAGACTCCTTCAGGACAATAGCAAGGATGGTTTCCTGAGAGAGGAAAAGGGTGAGAAGTTAAATAAACACCAGGAAAGTTGCTTGTGCTAGATAGCTTCTTAACATGTCCTCTCTTTCCTCTTAACTTTCCAGAAATAGCCTTATCTTCATCCCTTTCTATGCACAGTTGTAGTATATAAAGCCATAGCAAAAAGGATCAGAGAATTGCCTTGTGGGCCAGATTTTCTATGATTTTTTTTTACCGTTGCTTAATATTTGTAAACACTGGGCCAGATTTCTTAATCCCTCTATTCCTTTAGTTTCTGCACCTATAAAACCAGAACAATAACATACCCATGTCATCAAATTATAGAAATGATGGAGGGAACACTTATAAGCCAAACATTGTTTTAGGCATTTTACCATTATCACCCATCAAGTTATCATCTTTGCATCTCACCATTTTTATCAATGGCAAAAACAAATGGTAATCTCTGGTTTTTGTTAAGATATGTAGATAAGAACAAGGTCATACATGGATTAACATGGATTATTAGTGGTTGAGTTTTCACTGTACTCTTAAAGACCTAGAAAGTGAGACTTGGACAAGAGAATTGGCAAGTTTGCTACAATAAAGCAGGACTGAATTGATCCTGGACTCATGATAAAGAGAGTAGATAGGATGGGGCCAGGGATCATTACAGGAAAAAGACACCCAATGAAAGGTACAAAAAAGAAATAAATGAAGATTATGACTTTCCCTCCTCTTATTCCTCACCATCACCCATAATACCAGAGCACATTGTCTTTGAACCAGTCCTAGAATGAGATGAGAAATAGTGACAGCAGGTAGTGGGATTCAATACAAGTAAAGTCATGGGGAGTAGAGTTATAAAGTATTATGTTTTTAAGGAAAATGAGGGTAAAGAGGTAAAACAAAGAGAGAGATTTTCTTTTTTATCATTTTCATTAGCATATATTTGTTGTACAGGGTTTCACTGTGACATTTCCATATGTGCTTACAAGGTACTTTGTCTAGATTCATGCCCTCCATCATTCTCTTTCATCCCTCTCTCCCCTACTTAAAACAATTTCACAGGTTTCACTGCTCTATTTTCATACAAGTATATTAAGTACATCAACCATGTTCATCTTCCTTCACCTTCTCCTATTCACCCTCCTTGTCCCTTCTAGTACCAGCACCCTAACAGCACCTGTTTTATATTCCCGTCCTTCATTTTTTAACTGTATATTCATTGTTCAAAGAAGTTTCACCATGGTATTTCACTCATGAATATATTATACTTTCATCAAATTAACTCCATTTATTACTCTCACTTTTTCTCCCTTAACCCCTTTATTCAACAACCTTCAGTGTATCTGTGCCATCTTCCTACACACATAATACATATATATATATATACATATAAATGTTTGTATTTGTGCATATATGTTTACCTTTTGGATCTTTTCCTGAACTTGGCTTACTTCACTTAACATGATGATCTCCAGTTGCATTCATTTACCTACAAATGATATATTCTCATTCTTTCTTATGGCTAAATAATACTCCGTTGTGTACATGCCATATGTTCTTAATCATTCATCCATTGTAAGGCATCTAGGATGTTTCCATAGCTTGGCTATTGTGAAGAGTGGTGCAACAAACATGGGTGTACAAGTGTCTCTACTGCATCCCAACATATGTTCCTTCATATATATGCCCAGGAGTGGTATCACTGGATCATATGTAATTTCCATTTTTAGTTTTTGGAGGAAACTCTATACCAATTTCCATAGTGGTTGTACTACTTTACATTCCCATTCACAGTGTATAAATGTTCCCCTTTCCCCTACATCCTTGCCAATATTTGTTGTTGTTTGTGTTCTTGATGGTAGCCAGTCTGACTGAAATAAAGTAAAATTTCAATGTTGTTTTGATTTGCATTTCCTGTATTGCCAGTGATGTTGAGCATTTCTTCATGTATTTATTGGTCATTTGTACTTTTCTTGCTTCAAAATTGTTCATTTACTCACTTATTCATTGGGCTATTGACTGGGAGTTTAGTTTTTTTGTGATCCCTGTATATTCTGGTTATTAATCCCTTGTTATATTGATGTTCGTATACAGTGAGAGGCAGGATTCTAGTTTCAGTCTTCTATGTGTGGATTTCCAGTTTTCCCAGCACCATTTGTTGAACAGGCTCTCTTTTCTCCAGCATATATTTTGTCAAAAATTAAACGACATTTGCTGCAAGTGTTTATACTGGGTCTTCTATTTTGATCCATTGGTCTTTATGTATGTCTGTTTTTGTGCCAGTACCATGCTCTTTTTATTGTTATGGCTCTGTAGTACAGTTTGAGGTCAGTTATTGTGATACCTCCAGCTTTGATCTTTTTGCCAGGATTGCTTTGGCTGTTCAAAGTCTTTTGTGCTTCCATATAAACTTTAAGATTGATTTTTTTCCATCTCTGTAAAGAATATAATTTGAATTTTGATGGGGATTGCACAGAAAATATAGATTGCTTTTGGTAGTGTAGTCATTTTCATAATATTGATTCTGCCACTCCATAAGCCTGGGAGATCTGTCCATCTTCTGATGTCTTCTTTGATTTCTTTCATCAGTGGTGTATAGTTTTCATAGTAGAGATCTTTCACTTCAATAAATTTCTTTCTAGATATTTTATTTTTTGATGTTATTGTGAATTGAATGGTTTTCCTGATTTTTTTCAGTCTATTCTGTCAGCCTACAGATAAATTATTAATTTTTGTATGTTGATTTTGTATTCTGCTACTCTGCTGAACATGTTTATGATCTCTAAGTTTTCTTGGGAAAGTTTTTAGAGTATTTTATGTATAAAATCATATCATTTGCAAATGTAGATAATTTTACTTCTTCCTTCCCTATATGAATCTATTTTTATTTCTTTCTCCTGTCTTATTGCACTGATTAGGAATTCCAAAATTATATTTAATAAGAGTGGGGAAAGTGGAAAGTCTTTTCCCTTATTTTAGAGGAAATGGTTTCAATTTTACCCATTTACTATGATGTTAACTATAAGACTATCCTATATATCCTTTTTCATATATGGGTGCATTCCTTCTATTCCTAGTTTCTTCAGAACATTTATTTAAACAGAATGTTGAATTTTGTCAAAGCCTTTTTTCTGCATCAATTGAGATCATCATGTGATTTTTATCCTCAATTTTGTTTCTATGTAGTATTACATTTACTGATTTGTGTATGTTGAAATATCCTTGCATCCCTTGGATGAAACCAACTTGATTATGGTGTATGACCTTTTTAATATGTTGTTGTATTTGTTTTGCAAGTATTTTATGGGAAATGTTTGCATTTATGTTCATTAAAGAGACTGGTCTGTATTTTTCTTTTTTTTTTTGTGGTCTCTATCCATTTGGAGATGAGTATAATACCTACTTTTTTTTCTTTCTATCTGATAGTTTTAAGTTTAGCTTGTACTTGTTTTTCAAAATACTTAAGGTGCATCATTATGCTATTTATCTGTGATCTCTCTGCTTTTTAATATAAGTGCTCATAGTTATGAATTTTCCTCTAAGCACCATTTTTGCAATATCCCAAAGTTTTTGATAAGTTGTGCTTTTATTTTTATTAGCTTCTAGAAAATTTTTTATTTCCTCCATTATTTCTTCAATAAAAACACATTGTCACTTAACAATGTATATTTTAGTGTCCATGTGTTTGAATATTTTCTGTAGTTTCTTTTGCTGTTTAGATCTAGTTTTGTTCCATTATGGTCTCTCCTATTTTTAGTCTGAAATCTGTTTTATCAGATATGAGTATGGCCACTCCTGCCTGCTTTCAGGGTCCATTTGCTTGAAAGATCTTTTTCCACCCTTTTACTTTAAAGCAATGTTTGTCTTTGTCAGTGAGAAGTGTTTCTTGTGAGAAACAAATGATTGAGTCTTGTTTTTTAATCCAATATGCCATTCTATGTCTTTTGATTGCAGAATTGAGGCCATTCACATTCAGTTTTAATATTGAAAGGTGTGTATTATTTCCAGTCATTTTCTGTTTTTTTGTTTACTTTTTCCCTATTCCTTGTTTACTAATCTACTTGGTTAGTGGGATTTATTCTTTCTTCTACTTTCTTGGTTGTGTCTATCTTCTTCCATGTAAGAGCAACTTTTCAACGGGGAGGGAACTTGAAGAGTGATTATGGAAAGAACAAACAGGACAATCTGTGGCTTCCTGGTACTCAGGTAGACCTTTTACTCAGATAGTTGTACCTAAGTCTGGTATAATTTTGGAACTTATTCCCAAATTGATATCACAATATAAAGTTTGGGATAAGAGAGACTCTAAAAGTAAGTGTGAACTAGAATGGTCAAAGAAGTTTTCATGTAGTAATAGTATTTAATCTAAGTTTTACATTTTTAAATTATCCATGTGTGGAAAAAGACCCAAGAGCTAATAATTTCATTCTGTGTTTGGGAGGATTAGGAATTATAAAACCTGAATGGAAATCCTGAATATGGTGGTTATTGAAAAATGAAAAAAGTAGACTAGGTTGATATTGAAGAGACCATTGCACACCATGATAGAGTCCATAAGACTGATGAAATCTGAACAATATATTGAAGAGGCTACATCAGAAAGCAAGGAGATGCCTAAAACATATGTAATGAGGAAGCAAGCTGATATTAAAATACTAAGAGTAAAATGTAGAAGAGTCAACCCAACATGTCAGAAAGTTGTACAAATTAATAAGTCAGTTAGCTTCAATCTGAGGAGCACTTTTCAAATATGTTACAATCTTAGGATTTGGAGTTAGAGTGATCAAGGTTCAATTGAGGCTCAGGTTTCTCACTTGTCTTTTGGTCTTAGTCAAATTATTTAAACCTTTCTTAGAAGAGTTTATCTGTAAAATTCAGATGATAACATTTGTAGTTTCCCATTTTTGTATGAATTAGTACATATAAACATTTCACCAGTTTCATCATAGTAAATTGCTCAACAAATATTTGCTGCTGTCATTACTTCCATAAAATAATTACCTGTTTCATAGTCTTTCTCTTTTCTCTAGAATTCAGAATCCATAAGAGCAGGGACTTTGTCTTCTTTGTCCATTAATATATCCCTACCATCTATAATAATGCCAGGCACATAGCAGATGCTCAATAAATAATGTGCTGAGCAAATAATTGTTATTATTTTAACGGTGGGAATGAGAAGATAACAGATCTTTGATCAAAACAGAGAATCCAAAAAGGGAAAGTATTTTGGAGGTCATATGATGAAAACTGTTTAATCATTGATTCTGAATGATCACTAAAATATTACTTCAAGTAGACAACATCTTTTGACTTATACATGCTATACCTACTTATAAGAACCAATCATCAAACCTACCAATTTCATGTTTAAAATAAAGACCTATAGTGTAGTGAAGAATATTCTTACCTGCTCTCAGTACTCAAAAAGGAAACAGCCCCCTTTGTGAATGGGAGCAGTATTTGATAATAATAGGAAGATAGAGGTCAGGAATTTCAAGGAGGTTTTGATTCACAGCAGCTTGATATGCAACCAATCTGCTTTTGAATTTATGTGACCCTTTCTAATGCTTGCAACATACAGTAAACTCACTTCTTGTTTCAATATCATAGTGAGACTTTTTTATATACATAATTTTTTATTAGGATATATTCATTATACTTGGGGGGATTCATAGTGACAGTTCTGATTAGACTTATATTGTATATTTGTTACATTGCCCCCATCACCTCTCCCCCTCAAATCCCTCTCCATCCCACTTAAAACAATTGCGAGAGGTTTCATACTTCTGTTTCATATATCTAAAATTCTTTGTATGGTATGAAAATTAATTAGTTATCATTTCCTCTCCCACTCTTTACAAATTGTTTCATTTTACCCTTTTAATTAATGTTGGTTGACAATTAAGGCCAATAAATAGAATTTTTAAAAGCCAGCAGAAATTTACAACAACTGAATTGAAATAATGGGATAGAGTTGATAAGAGAGAACCTTTTCATAGAATGATAAAGTTGAATATAATATATGAGAAATGAGCAAATCAAAAAATATTTGAGCAGTGAGTATATTCGAAAAATATCAATAGATTTAAACAAGTAGGGAATAATTACATAAATATTAGAAAGTAAAATTTATTATATAATGAATAACATAAATAAATTGGGAGAGCCATTTATACAATGTTCTTTGTCAGAGAACAAACCTAAAATAGAATGATTTACTGAGAACAAATACTCACTCTGAGATTAAAGATACTACCTTGGTGTTCCTGGGTGAAATCACATTCATACTAATGTTGCATAATAATTAACAGATTTAATATTTAATTTCACAGCTTCAGAATCCCATAAACTTTACTGAAAGAATCAAGTTAAATTGGACATTTTGCAGGTTTAATATTTGTAAAATAAATTGATTCCTACCCCCAAAAAAGAAGTAAGATCTAACAGTTTGATAAATCACTGTCACTACTACAATAGGACAAAAACAGCAGATGTGGACATAGAGGCCCCAAGGAGACATAGGAAGTTGAAGATGAATGGTATCAAATGTTACCTTTAATGGAAAACAATTGGGACAAAATGCTCTAAGCATTTAGCCTTCTTTATTACAGCTTCTGTGAAATCCTTGACTTTCTTTCCTCTGCCACTTTGATACAGCTGTTCCAGATCTCTGGATCTCAGCCTTGGATGAACTACACAAAGTCAGCTTTCAAGATGTTTTAATTTATTTTTGTCAGCTCCCATACATTTAACAGTTCAGTGAGATAGGACAGAAAGCAGAGTCACTGAGCTGATGAGTACCGCACTGGGCTTTGTGAAGCCCCTACTTCATCACAGCTACCCTTATCTTCACCTGGAGGCTTCCTATCAGCAGCTGCAGGTTGTAGGGTAGGTTGTACATCCTGGTGGATTTCTTTGATTTAGGCTTTATAATTCTTTTATTTTGCTTTACTTTATCTTCTGTGGATTTGACACCATACTTTCTCCCAGAGCCAAGTATACTTAATTTAGTCATCATGAGGGAACTTTCTTGTTTGGAAGCTGACGGACTGTTATAAGAAAGTTCTAAATCCTTCATTTAAAAAATTCTAATATGTTTTAATCTGAACCTGTACCTGACCCCTCTATAAAATAACTTCTATACTTAATATATTATTTTAGGTATAAAACATAATATACTTAGAACACAATACTTAGAATATAATAAGCCCCAAATATTTTGAAGAAGTAGAAATACTCTATTTTTAAATGCCCCAAAATGAATGTTTAAACCATGAAAATGGAATATCTGTTTTTTTAAGACCCCGTAGTATGTTACCCAAATCTAATAAATCATATTCCTCTTGCTAATGAAACAATAAGGACTTGAGCTCTTCATTAAATGGGTTCTGGGCATGTGAGGGATATAGAAACATTTGGCATAATCTCTGCCTGCAAAAGTTTTCAGTTGAGTTAAATAAGACTTGCAATAAGATGATACTGTAAGATATTCTGTGAGGTTAAGTGCTAGGTAAGTTCTAGACAATAACACTAGAAACATCCCAGATGCCAACTAACTCAACCTCCTTGTTTTATGGAAGGTAGAAATTATCTCCATATGAACACAGAGACCTAGTCAAACCAATGTATCCTAACTCCAGGTTGGGGGCCCTTTATTCCAACTTCACTCTTGAACTGTCAAGTAATCACAGGTGCAAGGCTGGGGCACTGCACACTGGTTGGCAACTAGTCTGAGTCTGGAGAAACAAAACACATTCATACAAGTTAAAGATAGTGGATCTGTTCTGAACACAAATACATCAAGGGGCAACAGAAACCTAGGATGCTTTTTGAGTCAGTCCTCCAAGACTCAGGGAAGCTGCCTGGGGAAAAGTGCGTGCTCCTTTTGCACCATAGCTGAGGGATCTCAGGCAACAGGACATGCTGGGCTAAAGAATGTAAGGAGGGGAGGATCAGAATAGAGCCTCAGCTTTTCCAACTAGCTTTCCTTTCATCTCAGGATGTTACATTCTGAGCACGTTTGACAGCTACTCTGAGAACTACACTTGAGAAAAGGGTGAGTCCAAGGCCATCTGGAGAACTGTTCTGTCCAGGCAGGGATGAAAGCAGGTCATTGATCCATGACAGCTGAGGTGTCAAGCAAGTAGACCTGTGGTTGACTACAAGTGACAAGTTCTTCACTTGGAGTACTAGGAAAGGCAAGAGTGACAGTACAATAGGTCAGAATAGACACTAGGAAAGAAGAGGAATGTTCCCAGCACCTCCTACAGTGAATCAGAGAAAGAAGAAAAAGAGGAAAAATCAGGTTAACACTTAGGTCTGTCCACTGAGTTTTGGCCTACTGATCCATGATTTTTTTGTAGCAGTCAATATATTCTGAAAGAATTAATGAACACATTTATTTTTCACAACTACCTTGCAAAATATGGTTATTCCTAGCTCCAACAGGACATGGAGGCCTATTAATTCAGTCAGCAAATGTTCACTCATTGCCTACTGGGTGCCAGGCCTTATATTAGGTTCAGAGGTACAAAGATGGATGCATGGCAGATTGAACTCCAGAATCTGTATGTATGCTCTGCCTCTGAGCTGCAATCCTAGGAATTTAGAGGAGTTACATAACATTTTCAAGACCACGAAGATTAAAAGTGGAAATCAGAGATTTTTTAGAAATGTTTTAAAATCCCTACTTTTTCCATTAACTTCCAGTCTGACAGCTGAGAGGGCAGCAAAGACAGTGATGTTATCTAATAGAACAGATTTTGTTTAGAAAACATACACAGGTAAGAAGAAAAGCCAATGGGGATAGGAGGATAGAGGAAGAGATATACCTGGACACACAATGTGTCCAGGACAAGGACACAGGCCAGAACTGTGTGTTTCAGGCCCAACCAGAGAGAAGGCTGAGAAATCAGAGCAGGCTGGGATAAGACTCAGATATTGCATCCAGCAACCAAATGGAATTAAAGAGAAATTAACCAAGAGCAAAAATTAACCAATTTCTTTTTGCTTTACTGTAGAATTTATATAAAAATGCATTCTTGTGGTCTTCCTCTCTGCCTCACACATCCCCTCACATGCACACCAGAATCCAGTGGTTCAAAATTCTCCCTCTGCTTCTCCTTCCTGTCATGAATCCCCACAATTCATACAAACTACACAGAAATCTCTTTATCCATGGGATAGAATTGGAAGATAAGGATGTATTGAATTTCAAAACTGGGGGCCTTACTTTGTTCTTGATACAGACTTAGGGCTTATACTGAGGTAACCCAGAGATTCCTCTTGGGGATCAAGGTCTTGTATGAGTCTGGGATTTGAGCATGAGAATGCAGTATGGGGAACAAGAAGGTCATCTTATGGAATTATTTTCCCCCTCTGGATAAAATTTGTGACTGCCTGCACAGTCTGCTAATGTTCACCATTCTTAAGTGAGATGTCCTTTGTAGAACTTTAGTCATAAGAACTTGTGCTGGATATATTGATGCAAGAAATTCAATCTTCAAAAATGCAACGAGAAAGTAGAATTGTCCTGAGAGAAAATTTGAGATTCTTTTGCAGATGAGCACTAACAACCCTGGAATAGAATGTTATAATATCAACCTAACTATAATGAAATATGAAAACTGGAAATGAGTAAAAGGGCTTGTGGCTGTGGTGTTCACTTTTCCAGAGTCCTAGAGCAGAACAAAATACTGCTGCCTCCTAAAAATATGACAACTTGGCACTTCAAACCATCAGTTTTTTTTTTTAAGGGACTTAATTCACTCCAAATACTTTCTGCTCTGAGAAAAACTGGGACCACAGTGCTAACTGTAAAAATTACAGGACAAAAGATAATGTTAAAGATTGTCTGATTCAGTGGTTTTTAACTTTCTGGGGATACAGAGAATCTAATGTAAGTTAGAGACACTCTCTCCCTGAGAAAACACACATAATATGCATATTAATATAATTTTGCACCCAGTTTTAGGAAGCTTAGGAATTTATTTAGCTCCTTGTTACCAGGTTAATAAATCCAAAGCTTGTGAAAACCTCAATGAAATCAGAAGGCCTCATTTTTCAGAACTCAAGTACCTGGCCCAGGGTCACATGGCTAACTGTTGGAGCAAAACAAGGACCAGGTAGTCCATCTGATTAGAATTAGCAACCAAATTATGGAAATCACCCAGGGGTCTTAAAGTCACCTATACCTATTCAAGGTAACCATTGGTTTTTTCTAGTTGTAATTTATGATTATGCCTTACCCAGCCCAATTTCTAAAATGGGTGTAAATTTAAAGTTATTTTAATTAGATTATACTAGTCTCATTTAATTAATTGCATTTTCTGTTTCTGCCTTTTCCTTTGTGTTTTAAATATTTTCCTTGTTGTCTTGAAATGTCAGGGCAATATATCTCTCTAAGGAGTGGTAGAAAAAAATTAAGATGACTTAAGATTATTTTATGGATAGTTCCCAGAGTATCAGATGTTCATGCTGCTCTATTACACTGCCTTAAATAAAATGATATTCTAGATTAAGTAGGCATTAATGTATCTGAAGCACTATCACTCTTCTATTGAAATTCATAGGATGGTAATCTAAAGTAGATGTTGTCAGGTTTTCTGATGAGGTAGCATGCTTATCTTAATATACACATTTAAAGAATGACTTTCCTAGGACCAGTAGATATCTGGAGGCTATAATGTTATGTACCCTTGCAATATTGGAGATTATCTAGGCTTTAATATGTAGCCATTATCTTTTTGTTATTTTAGCAACATTAATGGGCAGAAATACTAGCGACACCGTTCTGAGTTACTGACATGTAGTATTTCTCTAACTCCATTCCTCTCTACTCAGCCAGCAGACGGGTCCACAGATCCTCTGTTCTCCCCTTGAACCTTGAAGATGTCCTTGTCATGCATAATTAGGCCATATTTTATTTTTCTGTCTTTTCAAACAGACTTTTGGCTTGTTAAAGTCTAAGGCACTGTCCTATCATACTATGAAAACTTAGAAATTAGAACAGTGTCTGGGACTAAATGTTCAGTAAATCTCTCTGTTGAATATAAGTGAGTAAAGGAAGAGAATAAATCAGTCTGTATACTCCATGAATGGGGGATTTAGCCAAATAAACACTAAATGCTTTAGTAAGAACTAATTCTCCAAGAATTTTCTGACATGTCTTCTTTAAAATAATTTGTCATGGTGAATTCTGCTATAACAGCAAAAATAAAATAAAGGGAGGATAGGGATCACTGCCCCTTCAGACATATACTAGATTGTGAAGGTAATAAACTTATAGAGTCACTAAAATTGATAAAGATATTTGAGAACAGTTATCTAATACATTTGACAAAAATTAGATTTCTCTTCTATCCTTCAATAAACCAGAGATAGATTTATTCAACACATATAAGGTTGGACTTACACAGTATTTATAGGTGGTTTTGAGGTAGGTTAAAATTAGGAAAAGTTTGGGACTGCTCCCCCTACCTGACTCACCAAGAGAGAGCCATTACAATTACAAATCCTTTCTTAAATTACAAAGAATGGAAACTTCTTCTTCCCTCGTGGATGGGGGCACCTGAGAATTAGCATAGGTGTATGCTTGAGTTTGTCCAGTTCCTCCCCGTGGCCCCAAGGCAAATGGAGCCAGGGAATGACAACTGAGAGTAGATTTTCTCCCTACCTTCCAGTTAAAGGTGATATAAAAATGACCTAAAATATAACCCCTGCCCTTTTCTCCTGCACAGGGCACTTCCATCTCACCTGGCAGAGGCTTCACCTGTAATTCCTTTCCCTTTCCTACAATAAAACACTGTTAACCTCCCTCCCTACATGTGTTCTGCTTGAATTCTTCCATGCCAGAGTGCAAGGAACAAAATCTGGATAGAAACACTTTGTCATTAACATTTGTAGCCAGCCAGATGTACAAAGGTGAGACCTCAAGATGTTATTTTCATTGACTTCATTTCTTCTAACACATCCCTCCCTGTCCTCTGGCCCTGTGCACCTTTCACCTAATATTTTGGAGCCAAGCACTGCCCATGGCCTGGAGGAGGGCAGAACCCTCACGCTGGGACAGTGGTCTCTGAGTCCCACAACTCCCCCCAGGAAAGGCATCTGGTGCCACTAGGGTTTGCTTTGAGGCACATGGCTCACATTGTGGGGTCTTCCCCTGGAACACCTCAGGAGATGGACCATGTTAAACCAAGATGCCTCCCCACCACCACCTTGCACAGTTGGCTCATAGTGCATCAGTGTCTTTCTCAGAAAATGCTGCTGGGAGATGCTAGGATGAGTGGCTTTATTCTACCCTTTCCATCCAGTGCAGAGAGCACACCTAGGTCTCTGGCCACTAGGCCCAGGTAGCTGCATGGCCCCAAGAGGGTGGTCAGGACTAACCCAAGACCCTGGGAGGTGCCAGCCATGGAGTGGCCCAAGCCTCAGGCTAGACTCCTTCTTCTTGCAGGCTACAAGAGGATAGGCCTGCCTATCCTCCTCTTCCTACCCTGTCCTGCACTGTAGGTCGCTGGCAGGGTCCTGGATGGCAAGTAAGGAGCACTGCTCACCCAACCCAGCCAGCCTCAGGCCTTAAACAGCCTCCAAAGGAGCCCAGGAACTTCCCCATTGGTGCTTTAAAGGGGGAGAAAGACGAGCCTCCACAGGCCTTCCCCCCAACACACTGCTCTGAGTCTCTCTGAAGAACTTCTGCCATTGCTTGCCTGCCTGCACACTGGGCTTCTGTTTGCCCCAGACACCTGGTCCCAACTCGCAGTTGCACTCTCCCTGTCCCCATGGACTTCAGGATCATGAAATGCTCATCCCAAGGACAGGTTCCCCTGTCCCATGGACACACACCTGTGCTGCCATTTAGAAGCTGGCTCACTTCGCTAATGCAGATAGCTTTTTGGAAAATGCTTGACTTGAAGACAAATAGGGTACCCTACCACTTGCTCTGGAGATATCTGCTGTAAGCTAGGTTGAAACGACCAGAACCTGAGACTTCTTTCATTTAAGAGGGATGATTTGTAGATTTTGGAAGTTCTTTCTCCGAGGGTAATTTCCTCCTTCCCCATTTCCTTCTCTTTCTTCACAGGCCACCATGGGGTAAGCCAACTCAGTCCCAACAGATTCTCCACGTGACTGTATCTTTAAATATTGGGAATGCTTTGACCCTGCTAACCTTAGAAAGGAACATCTGACCTATTACTGTAATGAAATTTGGACCCAAAATCAACTGGGGAGTAAAAGATGGTTTGAAAATGGGAATCTTGCTTATGATACCATCTTATAGTTGGATCAGTGTTTTTAAAAGACAAGAGAGATGATCAGAGATACTGTATGTGCAAGCTTTTATGGCATTATATCAAAACCCATTTCTCTGTCCACGGATAAGGACATGGATATCCTTGACAATCCTCTGCTATAAGGAGTATCACATGTCCTGCAAAGGGAATCCCCAATGCCTTCCCCTTATGCTCCTCACTCAGTGCCTCCATTGCCTCCTTCCCAAACTCCTCCCTCAGCACCTTCACTGTCAATGTGTCTGCTACACACTCAAAATGGGACATCTCACTCAGACTCCTCAAACAGTGCTCCAACTATGAAAAGTGGCAGGGCCCAAGGGATCAGTTCGTGTCCATGTGCCCTTTACTGTGAATGACATCCAACAATGTAGAGGAAAATTAGAGAGATATACCTGGATAAATTTATGGCTGGGTTTCAGACCCTGACATTAGGGTTTGATCTCTACCAGCTGTATGTTCAGTTCCTTCTGGCTAATATCTACACTCCTACAGAGGCCTTTGCTAGAGACCCAATAGGCCATCATGGTATCACTATCCCCAGTAATTGACCCTCACTGGGATTATAACAGCCCAGTAGGGATGCAAAGGAGAGTGCACATGATAGAAGCAATCCTTTGTGGAATGAAATCAAAAGTCATAAAGTCCGTAAATTATAACAGGATCAAGAGACTTATTCAGGAAAAAGAGAACCTATGGCCTCTTATGATACAGGCTAGAGGAAGCCTCAGGCAAAAGGAATAGTAATCCCAAAAAGCCATTTTGCTTCAAATGCAACAATCTGTGGCACTTTGCAAAGAATTGCTCAGACCCACCACTGGGACACTGTCACAAGTGCTCCAAAACTGGAGATGACCAATGGCAGTGAGGATGGACTGTCCCCACACCCAGAGAGGAGCCCATCCAGTCAAGACCCTACCTGTATCGGCTGAAGCTGCACACAACTGAGGAGACCTAGGGTGCTCTCAACAGTCCCCACATAAGTTTGTCATCACTTATGAGTAACCAACCTCAGGTGGTTTTGAAAGTCTTGAGTTAGCAGATTCAATTTCTTACTGATATAGGGGCATACTACTCTTTTCTCTGCCTATTCAGGAAAACCTCAGACCACATTGTAGTGGGAGTTGATGGAAAAAATCAAATTAGAAATTTCACTTCCCTCCTTCCTTGCCATATTGAAACTCGGTTTTTTATGCATAAATTTCTCATAGTCCCTAGTTGCCCTGCCCCACCCTTGGGTTGGGACATAGTGAAAATGTTGCATATGGTCCTGTTCATGCGCCATTTGCCAGGGCTCCTAATGCTTCAAAAGGGACCTTAAAGGGCCCATGGAATTTTTTTGGAGGTGGACCATTAAGCCCCTCTGCTTGGTATAATGGAATAGCTGGGAGAGCAAAGAGAACTATTCCTGTTAAAATACAACCCAAAAACCCCAACCACTATCCAATCATAAACAATATCCTCTTAAATAAGGCTAAGGAGGGACTACAACCAATTGTTAAGATTACTAAAACATGGACTGTTAAGACCTTGCCAATCTCCCAGTAACACCCCTATGTTACTTGTAATAAAACCCATAGGAGAATATAGGATAGGATAGGATTTGCCACTGATAAAAGAGGCTGGAATTCCCATTCAACCTCTAGGGCTGATGTATGTACCATCCTATCTCAAACACCTGAAAGCAGTAAACACTTCACAGTTTGAGACTTAAAATATGCTTTCTTTCTGCATAAAGACTCCTAATATCTCTTTTGTTTTGAGTGGAAAGGTCCCTTTACAAGGGAAAAGCAACAGTGTATGTGGACTGTACTTCCCTGAGGATTTCAAGGTAGCCCTCACTTGTTTGCCAGGGAATTAGAAAAGGATTTGAGGGATCTTCTGGTTAAGAAATGGGACTTCTTAAATAAGTAGAGGTCTCTTTATCTATAGCCCAATTCAGGACATTTCAAATTCCAACTGTTTTGGTTCTTAATTTATTAGCTGATTAGGGATATAAAGTCTCAAAAAGCAAGACACAAGTCTCTTTACTAGACATCTGCTATCTAGGTTATATCCTTACTCACAGGGCCCAAAGACTGTGAGCTGAAAGGATAAAGGTCATCTGTACCCTGGGGGTGCCACTGATTAACTATCCATTCATTTTGGGGAATAGCATGGTTCTGCTGTATCTGGAGTCATACCAAAGCTTCTATATGAGGCCATAAAGAGACCAGCTAGTAAAGACTTAAAATGGACTGGAGAAACAGATGATGGCTATAGGACACTAAAAAAAGGCCCTTACTGAGGCCCCAGCCCTAAGGATTCCCAATTTAACAAACCCCTTTGTACTGTATATGTCAGAAAAAAAGGGAATTGCTTTAGGGTTCCTGACCCCAAAATTAGGCCAGGATGTCTGAGGGCAATAAGTACTACTATTGCCTTGCTGGTAGAGGAGGTAATGAAGATAACACTGGGCCAACAACTAGAAGTTTTGACTCCCCATCAGGCTAGAGCTACCCTGGAATTAAAAAGTCACTTATGGATGTCTGGGTGGACTAAATATCAAATTATCCTTTTAGAGCCCCCAGAAATAGCAATAAAGACTTGTAATGTCTTATATCCTGCAGCTCTGCTGCCTTCTGAATTAATTACTGAACATAGGTGAACAGGTGATCATACAAACCTATGTCAGCAGACCGGACTTCACAGACTAGCCACTCCTTGAACCTGATGATGAATGGTTTACTGATGGAAGTAGTTTTGGCAAAGTGGAGAAAGAAAGAAAGGATATGCAGAGGTGAATCATGAGGAAGTCATTGAGGCATTGCCCTTACTGGCTGGGACTTCTTCCCAAAAAGCTGAACTAATAGCTTTAACTAGAGCTCTGACTCTGGGAAAGCGAAAAAGGATTAATAACTATACTGATTCCAAATGTGCCTTCCTGGTGTTACATGCTCATGCAGCTCTGTGGAAAGAAAGACCACTCCTCTCTGGATGACAGTCCCCAATAAAACATGGGAAGGAAATCTTCCACTTATTAGAGGCTACACAAAGGAGGTAGCAGTGATCCACTGCCAGGGAAATCAAAGATATTTAACTCTGGTGCAACAGGAAAACAACCTGGCAGAACAAAAGGCTAAACAAGCAGCTCTGCAGCCCCTAGGTGCCTCATGGGGCCTCTGTCCTGGCACTCTTTCTGCCACAGGAGCCTATATATTCCAAATACACTCCTGATGAGGAAAAAGAGGCTGCCCAGAAGGAAGGACATAAAGAGGGACCTAGGTGGTGTATAGATGGTAAGCTAGTCTTGCCCCAAGCAACCCAATGGAAAGTAATAAAGTCCATAAGTAACACTTTCCACTTGGGCTGAGATGCAAACCAGGGGCTGATGAGCAGGCTGTTTGTGGGAATTGGAATAAGGTCTACAGTAAAACATGTTTGCTGTGGCTGCTCCCTGTGCTCCTATAATAATCCTGGTCCTCAACTTCCCCCCCTGGTTGATCCAATCCAGAGGCAAGGCTCCTACCAGGGAGAGGACTGGCAGATAGGAATTACTCCCGTGTACCTCTGCCAAGGCTACAAACAATTGCTAGTTTTCATAGATACATTTACAGGATGGATTGAGGCTTTTCCCACCTGGACAGGAAAGGCCTCCAAGGTGGCCATGACCCTTCTAAAAGAAATTATTTCTAAGTTTGGCTTACCTGAACACTCCAGAGCAATAATGGATCAGTTTTATCTCATGGGTCACCCAGAAAATTGCCCAGGCCTGGGGTGATTAAATGTCATTTACATTCAGCTTGGAGACCCCAGTCCTCTGGTAAGATAGAAAGGGCTAAACAAACAATCAAATGAATCTTGGCCAGGCTTTGCCAAGAGACTTCCAGAAAATGGACCCAGCTTTTGCCTATTGCATTTGGATCTTGGCTCTTGGAGCATTTCTATCTTAGCCCTTTTGAAATGCTCTGTGGGAGGCCATTTCTCTCCAATGACTTAGTGGCAGACCCTGAGATTGACAGTCTTTTAAAATATATAATGGATTTAGTGACATTTCAGGAAGTAATCCAAAAGTTGGGAAACAAGGTGCTACCAGCCCCAACAAAAGTGGGGGAACTCAGAATTGAACTAGGACAATAGTTGTTAATTAAGTCCTGGAAGGAAGGAACCCCAGCTGACCAGCTTCAGCCCAAATGGAAGGACCCTTATCCAGTGATCCTGGTCATACCCATGGTTGCCAAAGTACATGGAATGGAGTTGGATTCACCTTTCTAGGGTAAAACGTGCTGTTGAAGAATCTACTTTTGACCAAGCACAGTCTGGGGACACTTACTCCTGTGAGCCAAGAGAAGACCTAAAGCTCTTCTTCCAGAGGGACTAAAAGGATTTAACTTAAAGAATAAGTAAAAACATTAATATGGTTTCTTTGGCTATGCTTGTGCCTCTCCCAGTCCCATTTCCCAAATACCACCATTCTGTTTGCTGCAAAGCTTTTTGACACCTCTTTCAGTTGTTTTGCCTTACTTTCCTCCTGGCACTGATGCTTGGCTTTGGCCAGCCCCCAGAAATTTTTTCAAATCATACGCATTTACTAACTGCCCCAAGTCTCATACCCCAACTGCTAATGAAAACTATTGGGACTATGTTGACCAAAACCTTATAAGTATGGACAAATAAGGATAATGGATCTGCCCAGAATCTTTTCATAAAACTTAATTTCCACTGAGGCTGTCTGAGAGGATTTCCATTGTGGGGAACTAATTTAGCAATGTTTACACTCTTTGGACTGACACATATGCTCTGGTATGCTCAGCCCATAGTATAGATAGTACCCTAATTAATCAGTCCTTCATTGCCCCAGTTACAACAGCAATCTGAACTAAAAAGGTCATTCAACCTACTTATTTCTTAATTGGGCCAGAAGTAATTACAAAGACAGGGACCAGAGAAACAAGTCTATCTGCCCATCTCTTATATTACCAAAATTATCTAAAGACTTTGCTAATAGCCAAAAAAAAAATGAAAAAAAACCATAGCCATACTTCAGAGTCAGATAGACTCTCTGACAGTTGTCACTTTTTAAAACAAAATAAAATTAGATCTTTTGACATCTTAAAAAAAAAACCCTCCCAAATCTGGCAACAATTCTCAGAGTCCTAGAAAACATGGTTTAAGATTTGGGATGGGCATCCTGAGTAATGTACCTGGCAGGGCCCCTTCTGATTCTCCTACCAATATTTACATTTGTGTCATGCCTCTTAAATTTGCTAATCAGATTTATCTTCTCCAGAATAAAGGCCTAAATAAAGATTTATCTTCTCCAGAATAAAGAATCCACATTGTGACACAACAGGGCTGTCAATCTCCAGAGGTAAAGGATTCCCTTGAACAAACTTCATCAGGCTGGACAAAGATTCAGACAAAGGAGGTCATCTGATGACTAGGTCTCCAGAGACAGCAATAAGAGAGGGACAATATTCCCAATGGGTAGGGTCTTCAGTCCCTTGTCAGCCTTGTCAATATCTGAGGGACAGATAATGTCCCTCACCTCCCCTCCCCAAAAAAAGAATTTTTTTAAAGTATTGTCCCTCGGGGGGAAGTTGAGGCAGATTAGAATTAGGGAAAGTTTGGGACTGCTCCCCCTCCCTGACTAGCCTAGAAAGCTCTATTTCAATTACAAATCATTTGTTAAGTTAGAAAGAATGGAAATGTCCTCCCTCGTGGATGGGGCAACTGAGAATTAGCATAGGTGTATGCATGAGTCCACCCAGCTCCTCCTCCTGGCCAGTGGAGCCAGGGAGTGAGACAGATTTTCTACCTACCTCCAAGTTAAAGGTGATATAAAAATGGCTAACATAGAATAGAACCCCAACCCTTTTTTCCTGCACAAAGCACCTCCATCTCACCTGGCAGAGACCTCACCTGTAATCCCTTTCCCTTTACTATAATAAACTCTGTAACCTCACTCACTACAGCCACATGTTCTGCTTGGATTCTTCCATGCCAGAGCACAAATACCAAGATCTTCTGGGTAGAGATATTTTTGCCATTAATGGTTTCATTGACACTTTGGGACAGATTTCATAGTTACATCAGAATTTTCAAAGGCACAGCTATGGTTCATCAAACTCTTTGTATACCCAATACAAAGTATAATGTCTTCTACATAATAGGGTTTTAATATTTTTTCCATATAAAAAATATTAGCCAGATACAGTAACTCATGCCCAAAATCCTAATTACTTGGATGTTTGATATGGGAGGTCCGCAGTTCAAGGCAGCCTGGGCAAAAAGTTCTCCACACCCAAACTCAACCAACAAAATCTGAGCATGGTGGCATGCAACCTATCATCCCAAATACGACAGAAGCATAAAGAGGAGAATTCCAGTGCAGGCCAGGCTGGGCATAAACCTGAGACCATTTTCAAAAAATAACTAAACAAAGAGGGTTTTGGATGTGGTGCACATGGTAGAGTGCCTACCTAGCAAGCACAAGGCCTTGAGTTCAAACCTCAGTGCCTGTGAAAATGAAATTGTTGATATGCATCTATACCTATTCTGTGCTTATATCTTTATTTACTAAATTTTGATGAAGTGGTCTTGATCTATATCAAGTGATTATTGCCTTACTGACAAAATTCTCTCTTCTACTGCCTAAAAATCTGAAATCCCACTCTATAGATTCATTAGTTTAATTTTGGCTTCTTGGAGTTGTTTTTGAAACAATGAATTAAATACCATTCTTCAGATTTCTTAAAACATATAGCATGGTTTTATGTTTTGTGACTATCCAAGATGGAAGGTATATGCCATAGCCTTTTTGAAATTTATTTAACCTAGAAACATTTTCAAAACTGGTATTGTAAGAGGTACTTAAACTGCTTTAGGTGAAAAGCACTGACTCCTTACTTGGGCACATGAATTAACCAAAACAGGAGAAATTTGGCATCTCTACCTCCATTTTGCATCTATTTTTTTCTAAACCATTCTCTTTTCAGTCACTTTGCAACCACCGTGGATTCCAGAAAGGACAGAACTGATAATATCTTTATGACAAGAGACTGAAACTTCCAATAAGGAACAGGGGCAATCATCTAATGGAAAAGAGATGGCTCCCCTCAAGTGCTGACATCTCTGTCATCTCTGGAACCCCTCCAAGAACCCTTGGACTGACATATGGTCAACCAGAACACACCTGTGACTGGTACTGTTTATGCATACCTTTGTCCCTGCCCACTCCCCCTCCCCCCAGTTCTTTTATCTACTTATACCTATCACTCATAGGTAACCTGAATATGGCTAAAGATGAGTTGAGTGCTTACTCTGCCTCTTCCCATGGTATGTCTGGAGCAGTGTAATCAATCTCCTTTCTCTGCCTTCACCATACCTCTTTATATTAGGCATTTAGGGCTGGGTAGCCAGACCTAGCATATGGAATCTCAGGAGTTTGGGCCTTGGGTCCAAAACTCCAGTTTCAATATTGCACAAAATATTCATTGTTAATGTATATCCATTATTAATGGTTTTGAGTCAATTCACAGTACTGTATTATGGTAGACAAGTTTTGGGAGTGGAGCCCAAGAGCCTTAATGTATAGTGAAACCCCTGAGAAGGTACTTGAAGTAGAAAAAAAGAAGGAATAGATTCTGAAATAAATGCCATATTTTGCAAAAGGTCCAGCATTTCCTCAAAGCTCTCTCTCCTCTTTCCCTCCTTGGTAGAGAAGAATATGCAACATGTACCCATGTTCTGATGCTAGACTTGATAACCAATAATGATAACAAAAATAAACATTAATGCTTACTGGGCATTATTTAAAACAACATGGACATTTTCATGTTTCTTTATAGTCAGGGCTTTCTGAGTGAAAATACTGGCTACCTGGTTGGCAGGATATTTAAAAGATGAAAGCTAAAGACAAGAGAAGATCCTGGGGAAATGTAAAGTCCCCCCTCCCCCTTGGAGCCATTTGTTCACATTCCAAAGGGTTGTAAGCACCTAAGGACCTACCCCTTCTCTTCCTAAAGAGGATTTATTTGCATTAGAGTACAAGGGGGTTTCTCCTTTTCTTAGAAAGGATGCAGGACAGATGTCAGGTTCCTATAAAAGCTCTGAGATTCACAATTTCAGAACTTCTCTTCTGTATGCAGATCCCCTTTGTGTGCACAGGACACATCTGCCCTCCTCATGAAGTCCTGTGGGGGACTGGAGCATGGAGACCAATGCTGAGATAGCCATGAAGTAAATAATCTGTCAACTTCTCATTTGGAAAGTTTTGTTAACTCTCAGGATAAAATATAGATATTAAAAACTTATCCCAGTTACTGTGCTAAATGATTTATGTATCTTATTTAATTATCAGAATAACCATATAATAGAAGTATTAAGATTGATTTACAGATGAAGAGACTGAGGGTCAGGCTATCAAGTGAGTCATTTAAGGTCACACTGCTCTGTGTCAGTTGGGATGCATTTCTTTAACCTGACTCAAACAAATTTATCTGACTTTATTAAGATGTTGCTCCTATCTGTTTTGCTTATTGATGTATCCCCAATGCCTAGAAGAGTACTTGGCACTCAGTAAACTTTGGTGAATGATTGCTGTATTGCTGTCTGGAGTTAGGAATGTGGGTAACATTTGAGGGAAATAAATTCAGTTAGCAAATCATTAACAAACCCATATTAAGGATATATTTAATTCAATCATGTATTCTTTTATAGTTTTCAAATAAGCTATTAAGGAAATATTTAGAAACTTAAAATTAGACATAGGAAGAGAGCACTCATATTTGGTATCTATGGCTTGTATTTAAACTGAATTCATTCCAAATGGAACCATTGGAAAGCATTTGTAGTTACACACTAAACAAAGAATATTGTTGTCTCAGAACAAAGCAGACTAATTCTTTGCATCCCAGTTATTTTAAGTCTCCTAAGAAAATAAAATTGAGATCAGTTTGGCTGATTATGTTAAATATAATATATATGTTATGTAAGTTATAAAACATATATGAACCACCTCAAGTAATAAATTTATTTACTGCATATTTTCATAAAAATCCATTAATTGCCATAATGAGTTGTATTAAAATATATAATCTAATATGATCCCCAATATACTCTATAGAATATATAAGGCTTGGAAACATTTTTGGATAAACCCAAATTAAAACTGATATTTAAAATATACATGGATTTTAATAATAAGATATAGCGCTATGCGATTTTAATATGGATAGCTGCTAAGAGTACTGGATACTGGCTACATGGCTGTGATAATTAATGCTAAACCAGGGAACAACTTCAGCTAATGGAAAATATAAACAGAGGTTTTAATTGGACTAGAGGGACTCCTGATGCTGTTAATAATAGATTTTGAAACATGCAAAATAAATACCCTCTATCAACTGCTTTCAATAAAACAATGGACCAAAAAGAATTTTTGGCTTCAAACTTAATTCATATGTGAGAATTTCATCTGCCATTAAATTAGTGGCTTTCCTTCTTGTTTATTGTACCATTAACTCAGGGACCTGCACATATTTTTAATAGTTACTTTGACATTGGCATCCAGGCGGATATATAATGAATGTAGAAAGAGAGAGCTATTATGGGTTTTCTTAAATACTAAAAAATCATGGATGGGATGGGATTTTTCTCTGAATAAACATGCTTAACCATTATCATATTTATTCTGCTTTTTTAAAAGGCAAGGATCTATTTTTTATACCAGATTACAAAAAATTAATATTAACCAGAAATTAAAAGGATTCAAAAATTAGAAGTCTACTCACTTCTCTTCTTATCCCTACCCTATTACTATATTTTGCTTTCACTGTATTTACATTTTAAAATAATGTCATAAATGAAATATCCAGCTCTATACCTCTAGTCTTATAGTTTTCCTCTTATCATATCTTCCTATGATCTTTCATTATTTCTTTGGCTCTCACAGTTCTTTTTTTAAGTAAAAGTTTCCATTGAAAGCAAGTCAACTTCCTAGAACTGTAAATGGGTCAAGATTTGGGTTTGAATATGGAAGAGACTTATCATATCTTCCTATGATCTTTCATTATTTGCTTCGACTCTCACAGTTCTTTTTTTAAGTAAAAGTTTCCATTGAAAGCAAGTCAACTTCCTAGAACTGTAAATGGGTCAAGATTTGGGTTTGAATATGGAAGAGACTTTGTCACTCAACAATCTGGGGAAAAAAACAATGGAGGAACATTATTCACAATTGTGGTATGTGGCTGGGTCTGTAAGTTGAACTGTTTTGGCATTATATTTATAGTTTGATCAAAACAGAAGTTACTCTGGAGCACAAAATATTTGAAATGGCTTCCATGTATTGATATTCTAACTGGGATGAAAAATCAGAGAAAAGGCATAGGGGCACATTAGTTGTGTCTCTATAAAGTAACAGAAGTATAAGTCTCAAAAGTAAGTAACACACTCATGGGACTGAAACTGGAATTTTGGACCCAAGCCCAAACTCCTGATATTCTATATGCTGGATCTGGCCACCCACCCCTAAACGCCAAATAAAGAGGCATGGAGAAGGCAGAGAAAGGAGGTCATGCCATGGGAAGAGGAAGAGTAAGCACTCAGCTCATCTTCAGCCATCTTCAGGGTACAGACAGGAACTATAGTTTTAAGTAGACAAAAGAATTGGGGATAGGAGACAAAGATATAGTTAAACAGTACCAGTCAGAGGTATGGTCTGGTTGATCTCCAGTCCAAGGGTTCCCAGAGGGGTTCCAGAGATGTTATTGCTGTCATCACTTGAGGGGAGCCATCTGGTTCCCATGAAATGATTGGTCCTGCTCCAGGGTGCAGTCATCATTATAAGTAATTGTCCTCATTTGGAAGGGTGGTCTGGCCTGCAAGTTTCCCCTGCTCCTTATGGGAAGTTTCAGCCCCTTGTCATAAAGATATTATCAGTTCTGTCCTTTCTGTAATCCAAGGTGATTGCCAAGTGACTGCAAAGAGAATGGTTTAGAGCAAAGATAGATGCAAAATGGAGGCAGGGATGCCAAGCTTCTCCTGTTTTTAGTTAACTAATATGTGCAAGCAAGAAGTCATTGTTTTTTAGCAAAAGGAATATGAGTGTCTCTTACAGGACCAACCCCAAACCACTCCTTTATATAATAAGAGCTATGAAAAGGCTAGTAAGATAGTTTCAGAGCCCAGACAATAGTCATTTGAAACAAGCCACATTTGCAGGAGGTGGTTTTTGATTGGAAGGGAATAGAGGCTAAGACTTTACAATAAGGACAGAGGAATGACTATCTCCTTCCAGTGAAGAGTAAACTACAAAAAGAATATTTTATCAAAATTAAAATTACTGCCAGCCTAGAACACAGCTTTAAACTCTGCTTTCGTACAAACTTATGGTTAAAATTTTGTTGAAGAAAAACATTATATTCAAAGACTAATAATGTAAAACACAAAAACAGATTAAGATTTAAGCCAGGATATTACAGGACAACAGTAGAATTGAGAAAACAAAAACAAATTACAGGCAGAGAGCACACTATTACAGACCAGATACAAGTTATAAGCAAATGTCTTCCAGGAATTAAAAAGAATTCAATTGACTCTAAGGCAAGAGCACTAGACAAAGAAAAAGAAATTCAGAGAAGTAATAACAAGATACCAGGAAAAAGATTAAATATGAGCCAGGCTGGCAAAGCTTAGAAAAGAAGTAGAAGGGGAAATAATTACGGAACTCAGGGAGAAATTGGAGGCAGTACAAAGGGTAATTACATTGCTAAACACAATATGGAACCCAAGGGAAAGGAGAGATGGGCAAAATGAAACAGAATTTAATAAAGATTCTAAAAGAACAACATAAAATGATACTTAAAAAAGGCAAATGAGACAAGTATGTATAATTAGTCTGACAAAAGGAAATATTAAAATAAAAAGGAATATACATCTAAATGTATAATACAATGAAGCCCTTCAGGAATACAAGAAGGCTTCAATTTACAATTTGGAATAGCATATTATACCATAAGAAAAATAGCATCAAAAGTATCTCAATGAGCTGGGCGTTGTGGTATATAGTAATCCCAGCATTCAGGAGGCTGAGGCAGGAGGAGTGTGAGTTCTAGGCTAACTTGGGCTGTATAGCAAGACCATGTCTCAAAATAAAAAACTATCTCAGTAAGTGTCTTGATTTTCTTGTTTTTGGTTTTTTTTTGGGGGGTGCATTATTTTGTTTTGGCAATACTGTAAACCTTGTGCTTACTTAACAAGTACTCTATCATTTGAGACTCACCTCTAGCCCTCTTTGCTTTAGCATATTTTTTAGATAGGGCCTCATGCTCATTTGCCTTAGCAAGCTTTAGACCATAATTCTCCTACCTACACCCCTTGCATAGCTGGGATTACAAGTATACATTACCAAGCCTGGCTTGCTTATTGAGAAGGGGGTCTCTTTTTTGTGGACTGACATTAAACCATGATCCTTCTGAATTCTGCCTCCCAACTACCTGGTATTATAAAATCAAGTTTCTTGATTTTTTTCAAAGATATAATTCCTTTTCAATCAGCAAAAATGAAGGTCTCTAATAATAAGAAACATTTATTTCTAATCCATTACAACATTCAGTGCTAGAAGATAGTAAAACAGCAACTCCTAAATATTTTTCAAGAAAATAAGCAATAATTAAACAATCTTAGACTCGAGAAACTGGTTAAAAATTCATAACTATGTTACTGAAAATAGAAAAAAAGCTAGTTATTGATATTAAGAAAATTCAACTGTAAGATTCAAATAAATGTGGGATCTACAGCTACATAGCAAAATGTATATCTCATAAGCCTTTACAAACAAGAAATGATATAGCCAAAAAAAAGTGGGGTAGAGAAGGGGGAAAAAAGTGAAAGAAAATATGAAAGTATTCATCTTTTCAATCTTTTTATAGCTAGAATTAACAATATATAATTTAAACTAAGAAATCAAGTAATAGAGATAAAAGTACATCTGACAATAAAATGAAAATCTTGGAAGTAAGGATGATTAAAATTTGATAATTTTAATGATTGTAGGGTAACAGGGGTAAATTCATTCATTGACACATGATAGGAAGTCAACCAAATGAGTCTTGAAAGTTTTAAGGAGAAATGTGAACTAAAGGGAGTGGAAAGAATAGAAGAGGGAGCCAGTGTATTATGCTTTGTCTCTCACGAGTCTTGTATTTGTTTTAATGTGGTACTGTGGATTGAACTCAGGTCTTCATGCTTGCTAGGCAGTCACTCTACCACTTGAGCCATGCCCCCAGTCCTTTTGATTTTAGTCTGTTTTTCACCTAGGGTGAAAGCATTATTCACAATGGCGGCAATGGCCAACCCTTGCCTTGGCTGAACTTGAACCATAATCTTCCCACATCTACCTCTTGATCAGATGACACCACAGGCATGCACCACCACCTCTGGCTTTTATTTTCCTTTAAAGTATTTTCTGATGCCAGTTTGATTAAAAATTACAATAAGAATTAACAGTATGACAATAAACCAAGCAAAAGAGGTTTGATTATAAGACTAAATTAAACTGGTCAGAAAAAACCGAAATAAAGTTTCTTTATATGGCTAACAAATTGAATGCACAATGACTCTATAATGGTTTTGAACTTTATAAACTAAATAATATACCATTGACTTTCAAAAAGCTATAGTATCTGTAGGTGTAAGAAGAAAGCTATAAAACATTTATGTCAGAATGTTCCTTAATTCTCTTACTTCAGTCTATGATAGATTAAACAATAAATGAAGATATATAAATCCTAAACAACATAAGTAGGACACATTGACACTCTTTCCTTAGTCACACAACACATGTGCAGACATTCATATATATAAACATCAAAACTATGTCTTCTTTCTAGCTCCATGGGGCATTCCAAAAATAGTTTACCATGTACAATATAAAAAGATAACTTCCATAAACTAAAATTATTAAACTAATATTTTCCAATTATAATAATATAAACCTTAACTATCAACAAATTATGATGGACAACTATAAAACAATCTTCACAAAAAATGATAATCTTTAATATTAATGAAGAAATATTAATGAAGAAAATCAACTCAAGAAGTTGGTAACAAGACAAAAGAAAGCACAAAGCAAGTAAACACAAATCATTAAAATGGAAAAGAGAAAAAGTATAAACTAATAATGAATTCTAGTTATTTTATTTTTAAAAATGAGCAGAATATTATCTAAATTAATACAAGGTGGAAAGGAATGATAATTCTAAGTTAATAAGTGCTCTAGAGAAAATAGGAGAGACAGAAGAAATTGTAAGACTCATAGAAAATGCCTGTGACTTTTCATAAATAAGTGTAAAAACCTAAGAAATAATTTTCTAGGAAAATATGAATTATTAAAGTGATTTTGAAAAGCATAAGACTAAAAAATGACATACTATACAAGAAAAAGAAAAGTTATTAAACAATAACAAAGAAAAAAGTATTCCCCAAAATTATTTTAAGAGTAATAATGTTATAAATGATAACACTCACAGAAAAGGAGACTACCTTGAATAATTGAAGCAAGTTTTACAAATAAATTGTTTTTAAAAACCCAACATAATATGCAAAACTTGTTTCAATGTTGGGAAATATATGAATTCTACCATATTTATAGAAAAAGGAGACAATTCAATGATGATTTTCTCAGATGCTAAAAAGCAATGTAATAAAATTTTTATTCTTGATAAAAAATAAACAATGTAAGAGAAGTAAGTTGGCACTTTACCTACCATGATATAATAAATCTATTTCAACTTAAAAGGTAGCACCATGCATGACCAATGACAGAACATTCCCACTCAAGGCGGTAACAAAACTGTCACCACTGTGGATTTATTCTGGATGACCTAGTCACCGTAATGAGACAAGAGAAAGGATCTGGAGATTTACTAGCCTAAACGAAAGATTTAACTTTTCAGTATAACTGGAGAACCTAGGAATGATTATATAATGTGCAAGTTCAATATGAAGAAAAATCGTTATTAATAAATACAAACAAAGGCTTGAAAAAAGTTGTGTTATGTTCTGGAATAAGAAGTCTCAGTATCATAAGGATTTGAAATTTTTTTGGAATTAGGCAATTTAGAAAAGAAAGCAATGATGAGGGTTGGGGAAAATTCTGTAAGAAAATTAAAAAAACAATGAGAGTCAACTCAGTTTTCTACTAGTGTTTGAATAGTGACAAATTAGAAAGAAAGCACGGAAATAAATCCAAATGTTCATAGGTATTTATTTAATAATTATGACTGTTATTGTAAAGTAAGAAAGATGTACCAATAAATAGCTATTGTTGATATTCGTGGAAAGCATTTGAGAGGGAAATGTTGGGTTTATATTTCACACTTTAAAATGATTTCTAAATAATTAAAGATTTGAATAGCTTTAACAAAAACTAGAGTGCTCTTAGGAGAAATTATTGAAAGAATATTTTTATAATCTCATAATTAAAGGCATCTTATGACACAAAATCCAAGAATTTGAACAAAAAATTGATAAAAAATAAAAATTTTGCAACACAAAATCTGCTGTAATCAAAGACAAGGTAAATAAAAAACTAAGAAATACCTTTACAACTTATGTGACAAAGAATATATGTCACTATGTTTACATACAATAAGAGAAAATTAAAACTACTCTGAGATGCATTTTCTCTTAGGTTGGTAACAACTGTAGTTTGATAGACCAATAAGGTGAGAAGACAGTCCCTCTCAGCCTTTGTGCAAGGCAATTTGGTGGCAGGTTTAAAAACTCAGATTGCACAAAACCTTAACCTAGCACTCCCACTACAATGATTATATCACTCCTATGTGCTCAATCATACGTAAGTAATGAGTGAAGTTGATTCTTTTCAATAGTTCTTCTAATACAAATAATTCTAAACTCAATTTATATTTAATAAGGAACTGATTATGTAAGTTTGCAGTACAATGGAATTTCAGTGCACCCAACACAAAACTAGACAACAATAAAATACAAATAATACATAAATGAAAGTTTGAAGCAAACCTATAAAAAGCATGACTGGGGAGGCTGGCATGAACTATACTACAATCGGAATGGTTTTCCAACTTCTGCTTTTTGCCTGCACAGGAAACTGCCATTTAAATACTTAATGGATGCATGTATTTTTTTCACCGACATTTGTTAGCTTGGCTTCTTTTCCTCCCATTACTGACAAAACAAATGGTACAATAAGACTTAATGTACAAAGACAGACAAAGCAAAGAGACTGTTTTCAGCTTTAGTGGGGTCGTTAGGCAGCCAGCATCTAGCATAGTTGCCACCAATACATAAATAGGTGGCAAGCACTCATTCTTCTGTCTCTGAATTTACAGCTTAACTAGAGTCCAACTATATTTTGCTAAGGAAAATATTATTCCCTGTTTGCTCACATTTTATTCTTTTTCAAACCAAAAGTAATTCAGTTGTACTTCAGTTTCTCTGGTGAAGAATTTTCATTTGTTCACCATTTAGTAAAATGAAAGCTTAGTAGCACACTTCACTAGAAATTTACAAGGGCACCTTTAGAAAATAAAAAAGATCCAGTTGACATCTCTTTGAGTTAAATAGTATACTGTAAAATGGTAAAGAGAATTGGAACATCAGAAGAAAAGTCTAAGAGCATCTACGGATGTGGATTTAAAACCCAGAGACAGTGATTGCAAATGCAAAAGTGGCATCCAATTGTGCATTAATTTCCAAGGGCTGCCATAACAAAGTACCACAAACTGTGTTGCATAGAACAAAATTTATTGACTCATAGTTCTGAAGACTGAGGACAAAATGTTGAAGGTCAGGCTACTTCTGAAGGGACTAGAGAAGAATATGTTCCTGGCCTCTTCTTGCCTAGCATCTTGTAGCTTTTCACACTCCCTGACTTTTGGATGCTGACCTTTCCTCTGAGAATGCATGCCTCTGTGTCCAAATTCCTTTTTCATGGGGCACCCATCATATTTCATCAGAGCCTACCATAATGACTTAAATTTGATTAACTCTGTAAAAAACTATTTTCCAAATAGTCACATTCTGAGGTACTAGGACTTCACCATAATTTTTGGTAGGGGATACAGTTTCTACTCATAACAATGCACCCTTTAGGCCCAAAAATCTGTGTACAACTCATGTGCAAAATGCATCCACCATACTCCAATGTCCCCAAATGTCTTTATTATTCTAGTGTTGGCTTTCCTACCAACATCATCAATATCATCAACTCAATATCCCAAATCTTGTCATCTAAATTATACAATTCAATTATAGGTCAGATTCAGGGTTTGATTCATCTTGGGGCAAATGATTAAGTTTACTGATAAAATTAATGAATAAAATCCTTGCTTTTAGAAGACCTAAGTTCAATGACAAAATGTACAAATTAGCAATATCTTAAGGATGAGAAAGAATTTTGTGTGCTGTAATGGTAAGACCATAGAAATAATTTCAAGCCTAAAGTTTTGAGATGAATACCTATCATTTTAGTTTCATGAGACATTTTTACTTCCATTATTCTAAACACAAAGGTTTATATGTATATAATGAGAAAATTTTAATGTATCTGTATTACAGAGTAAAATCCAATTCAAACTTCAAACACTACTTACTGTGCCTCATTCAAAATAAATGGTAATTCTTATCTCATTCTATGTAAGCTGTTCCACACTAATACTCAGTTTTCTTTAAAATTCCTTCTTTAGAATAGAATTTCCAGGAATAGAACATCCACCAATATTATCTGTAACAGAGAGTTTAGTGGAATATAATTTGAGAAATAGTTTTTGAATATGTCTTAAGACATCATTTCTCCAGAATTTTTCCAGTCTTGCATGGTAGAATTACTGAATGATAGTGTTACACAATGAATCGTGCTCATTTTACAAATGCCCATACTGAGTGAGGTCCAGTAGTGTCCCATTAGCTATGCAGCATCACAGAGAAGGGTGTATTAGTGGACTCTAATTTGTCCCCCTATCAGTAAAAAAAAAAAAAAAAAAAAAAACCTTCAGAGACAAGAGAATAGACAGTGAGATATTAACATCAGAAAAGTGTGGGTGAATCCAAAGAGACTGAATATACAAATGGACCATGAACAGGCCATACATGACAACAGAACCCACAACCTACACAGTGAAAATCATCCCAGAACCATCAGGATTTGGTCAAGACTGGAAAGATTTCCTGGTTTTTAATCCCTGCTTCCATTGAGGACCTCCCAGGAAAAGCCAACTACGCTCCTCAAACTAATCACTTAAGCTTCCTCACTTCTAGATTTTCCCCATGCCAATAGCTTTAAATCAGAGTATAAACAAACCCTTCCCACTCATCTACCTGGCCTTTGAGTCTCTGTGAGATGCAAGTGATAGTGGCTGAGACCTAGGCTACAGCAGGGTTTGAAAAGTACCCTCTTCTTGCTCTCATGTTAGTAGTATTCATGTATTTCCACAGAAGATAGAAACAGTTCACCTGAAAAGCAAAGGACAGCATCTGAGATGAAAATTCAAACCCAGGATCATTTACTCTTGAGCAGAGAAGAACACAGCTACCCCACACAAGTGAGCAGTGTGTTTTAAATAGTTCCATCATACTTATATCTTCTGAGTTTTATATCACCAAACAATCTTACTTTTCTACATTTTCAGGAAAGAACATCATGGGAACACAATTAAAAGCAATAAAAGCACAACAAGTGCTAATTAATATGCATCTATCATGTATTTGCAGTATAAAAGTCAAAGAATATATACCTGAGGTTTGGCAGACTAGATCTTGTTAGTGCTGCAAAGCCGAAACCCAGACCTTCAATAACATCCTTAAAGGATCCTTAAAAGTTCACACGAGCTTCAATTTAAACTAATCATTCATTCATCACATTTATTTACCATAAGCTCTGAGTACAGTTCAGAGTTAACATTCCTGTACCTAGAAATATTACTAGATATATAAAATGAAATGCCAAGAGCATTTTATTAAGAGCTAAAAACTGGCTCACATTAGCTCATTTTCCTTTCCATCTGTTCAAGTTTGCACATAAATATTTGTAGGAAAAGAAGTTCTTAAAGGTCTTTATTTTCTTGCATCTTGTTTGAAGAGTTTTATTTTTTTAGAAAAGGAATCAGTAATTGATTGCTATCAATCATCTTATTAGAATAATTACTCATTAAGGAGAATGAACTTAAGTGAAATGGCTAAGGCCTTACATCAAAATACTTGGGCAATAGCTGCACAGGAGGTTCTCTGCCTTGCAATCTCAATGAATACATCTCTTGTAACATCTGTCCATAGTACATGAAGGCACTATTTGTATATGTTCCTGCCTTTCTTTCTTAGAGCCTTAGCTCATGTATCCCACTACCTTGTAACCATAGTAAGTACTTAGCAAATGCAGAGTAAGTGAATAAATGAATGAATAAAAACACCATTCTCCTCTATTTCCCTCTCTTTTTGGCAGTAGGAACAGGAGTACCTGAAAGGACAGAATAGTCTGGCCAAAGGATTTGGTTAAAACTTAGTTTCTTCTCCAATGAATATTAATTAGCCCTCAAAATCTGAGTAAATTAACTACAAAGAGGCTGACTTTTGTCTCAAGTTCCTAGTTCATATAAAGTCAAAGCAAACAGGACAGCATTGTTACCGAATCTCACCAATAGAAGTAAGAACTGACTGACTGGCTGAAATTTGTGATGGGAATTCTGTGATAATCACATAGAAAAAAATACAGGACAGTGAACATCTCCATAGATTTTAGTCTCACCACAAAGACTGTGTTTATAAAACCTATTTGTTGACACTCATTCCTTGCTGATGAATTTACTTGCTTTAGGAAACATCGCTGAAGGTTTTTTTTTAATTTATGTTTTTTCTTTTGTTTTCTGTGGCAACAATGTTTTGCTGTGTAGCCCATGCTGGTCTAGAATTTGCTATGTAGCTCAGGTTGAATTAGAATTCATGATCCTCCTACCTCAGTCTCCCAGAGTACCGGGATTACAGGCATGTACCACCATGTTTGGCTCTTGCTGAATTTTTAGTAAGTTCATTTTTACTCTGTGTATGAACAGATGTTTGAAAATACTTTACTGAGGAGACAGTGAGGACAATTCATACCTCAGGCAATAACTGGACACTAACAATCTTCCACATATGTGATTATTTAGTTGTTTGAGATAATAAAATGATTCTCAGTTCAGCTCTGGTTTGAATTAGGGCAATTGTGCCCTTAATTGGACAGCTTCTATTTTCTCTTCCTAAAATGCAAGTGACAGCTCTTTATTTTGAAAACATTTCTTGTTTGAAAATATTTACTTCTTTCTTTAAGAACCAAAATATTATACAATGATAGAATACATTTGATTTTTCTTAATGCTTGATCAATATAGATCACATTGTTCCTTAATGGAAATAACAGTAATGCTTTAGAGGAGGTATTTGTACAGAGTCTTATCACTGCTCATTTACCACTAACACAGGGCGGTGATTCTTTCACTTGCTGAAATTCCTAATTTCAGTTTGATTTGGTTGCAGGATTGGAAACCTGATTTCAGATCCACTTGTTACTCCTCTCTAAATACTAGGGGAATACATTAGGTTTTCAATCAAGTGCAACATTTTATATGGAGAAACTTTACTTTGTCAAAGACAGCTTTTATGTCCTATATATTTGTCAAAAAAAACTCTATAAAATCAGATTTTTATAAACTCAATATTCCAATATACTATGGGGTATTTTTATTTTGAAGAATCTACAAATACAAATAAGTAAGATTTCTTTCTGAACAATATGAAAACATGGAAACTTGAGGAAGTAATACTGCCTGACTGTTTTACAAATATTACCTTAATATAAAGTCATAAAAACCATGAAATTTCAAGGATGAACGTGACTTTTTAACAATATCCAGTCCAAAATCATTACTTTGTATAAAACAAACTGAGATTAGAGTTGCTTTGAAAAAGATAAAGATAGAATTGACTTCACGGGAAGAGCAAGAACTCCACAGAGTTCATTATTCAGTCTGAACTTGGGCAGAGCTCCAGCAAACCCATTCTGCTGACAGAGAGACAATGAATCAGAATCAGAGGAACTGACACAAGTTAAACCAACTTTTAATAAGCAGATACCATAAGCAAAAAGTCAAAGTACTAATTTGAATGAAAGTTTTTTAACTATCAAACAAAAAAGGAAAGTTACATTGGCCAAGTGTTCACCTACTTCCTTTAGAAAACCTGCCATGAACAGAATTGTGCCTGATGTGCCTGATGTCACAACTACAGGAGTTATACATTGGTCTGCAATATAGGGACATGGCTTATATCCGTGACAAACAAATTTCTGTGCCAACATCTCAAACAAAACAGATACTTTAAAGGTCACTAATATTGGTATATGCAATTATCAGCTCTGATTTATTTGAATTATCAATAAAAAATAACAGTTGATAATCTCTCAACTCTTCAAAACTTTGTGTGTGTGTGTGTGTGTGTGTGTACTGGGGTTTGAACTCAGGGCCTTGGACTTGCTAGGCAGGCACTCTACTACTTGAGCCATGCCCCCAGCTGAAACTGTTTTCTAAGATACTATTTTCCTGGTTTTGCTACAGCACAACATATTTATTCTGCCTTCTTTGCTGGCTTCTTATCCTTTCTCTGATCTCATAACACAAGTTCCCCAGAGTTCAGTCCTTGAATATCTTCTCTGCATCTATGCTACCACCCCAGGGCAGTGGTTCTCCACATGTGGTGCTCAGACCAGCAGCATCAGCACAACCTGGAAACTTGTAAGAAATGCAAATCTTCATATTTCTCCAAAGACCTCATTAATGAGAAACTCTGGAATTGGGGCCCAGCAATCTGAGTTTTAACAAGCATTGCAGGTGATTTTCTCCAATACTAAAGTTTGAAAACCACTTCCCAAGGGGCCGTTATATTGTGAACTCTTAGTACCAATTCTAAAGTATAGAATCTATTTGTTTCTTATCTGCAGACTGGTCTCCTCCAAGTGAAACCTAGATTTATATTTCTACTGATAATCTGATCTCTGCATTTGGACATGTGATAAGCACTTCAACCATGACACATCAAAAAAGCTAACAACAATTCCATTATTTTCTGCTCACAGTGTTCACCAGTTTGGTTAGTGGCTAAATCTTCCTTCCAGTTGCTTGAATCAAAATTTTTAGAGTTGTCATCTTCTTTCATGCTCCATGTCTGATTTTCTAGAAAATCCTGATAGATTTCAAAATATATTCAGAAGTGACCACAACTTACTACCTCCATGGCTACTAGCCTGTCAAATCACCATCATCTCTCACCTAGATATGCATAATAGAATCCTAATATGTTTTATTTCTTACCTTTCTATAGTTTAATGTCAACAGTACAGCTAAAATAATCTTAAAAAGGAATTTGGCAGTTCAGTTCCACTTAGATGGTATAAGTCCACTAAGTCCAATCTTTCTGATAATTAGAACAAAATTTTCTGAACAAAATACAAAGTAAATGCAAATGAAAGTAAAGTAAAACTACCTGTGGATCCTCAAAACCCAGTAAAGGGACAGTCTGCTGGGGGAAGTCAAAGCTCAGTGAGGCGGTCTGGCTTGGAGTATTTGCTTTGGCTTTCTTGTGTGGATTTGACTAAAGGAGGGGTTTACATCACAGGAGAGAGCATTAACATAAGTGAACAAAACCCCTAACAATCTTTATCTTTCTGGGAAATAAGAGGGAAAATCTTCTAGGGCACAAAAAAGAGAAGAGGCCCAGCTGTGTGTGAATCAGGCTGAGACTGGGGAGAAAAAATATTTTTAAGAAATAGTAGTAGAAAACTTCAAAATGGCATGGAAGACATAAATTTATAACTCAGCAAATTGTAGGATTAACTTCCTAACACACATTATGGTCAATCTGCTAAAAAAAACCATGAAGGGGCAAAAACTGAAATGCTTCTAGCAAAAAAGACGTTGCAAACAGGGGAATAATGATTTAAGTGACAAAGATTTCTGATCAAAAATCATGGAGTCCAGACCAGGTGGGTTGTCTGGATTAGATGGCTGTAATCGTAGATACTCATGAGGCAGAAGTCAGAAGGATCATGGGTGGAGGGCAGTCCAGGGCCCCAACCCCCAAAAAGTGAGATGCCATCTCAACAAATGAGCCAGGCATGGGGATTCACATCTGTAAACTGTTATGTAACAGGCATTTGTAGGAAGATAATGGTTCAAGGCTGGTCCAGGGAAAACCATAAGACCCTGTCTGAAAAATAACCTAAAGCAAAAAAGGACTTGGGCATGGCTCAAGTAGTAGAGCACTTGCTTAGTCCCTGAGCTCAAATTCCAGTACCACAAAAAAATCATAAGGAATTACCATATGCCCATTACAAAAGCCAGAATTATAATTATTGACCATACTTCGTTTTGCATGAAGATATGGAGCATCTGGGATTTATCCCAAACTGCTACTGAGGATTTAAAATGACAAAACCATTCTGGAAAATAGTTTAGAACTATGTTCTATATTTAAATAAAGTCTTCACTATTAAGTTGGCAATGATATAAAACCAGAATGCAAGTATGTAATTGTACTGAGTTGGGGAAGCAATCACTTACTGCATATTGTTACAGAAAAATGAACAATACTTTTAGTTCTTAAAAGACTAAGTAGCTTGAAACATATGTCCCAGTTATAAGGTGTAATTTTGGTTGCTCTTCATGTTTAAACTTCAAAAGAGAAGTAGTCTCATTTGTACAATTATGCTTAAATATCCTCTTCTAAGCCTTAGTGTCAATCACAGGGGATTTGGGAAATGAAAGATTTTCTTGAGAAACTTATTTTTAATCACTTGTCAAATGCAATAGCTGAGTGGTAAGAATGAGGAAAATGATCATATTCAAGTTGTACAATCAATAGATCTAGGAACATTCCATTTTGCCAATTTTGTGAAAATTAAAAATGGAGTACATTTGAAGTATTTTTATAAGTTAAATGAAAGTACAATAATAATTTATATAAGAAAGTCAGCTTTAAGGGAAAAGCCAAAAAGCTGTTTGGAAAGGATTTCTATTGGAATCATACAATGATAGATGAAATCTTTACATGAAGTCGTGCTTTCTCAATTGTTAAAAAGAACAATTAATATCACACATCATTTTTTCCTTAGTATATCAACTTAGGAAAGGAAACTTTTCAAAAGTTTGCCTTGACATCATTCCATGACTGAACCTCATATCTTCTGTTGCCACTACTCATTGCTCTTGACTCTTCTGGCCTCTGCCAGAATTTAAGCCTGAAGTATTATAGTTACCTTCACTGCTACTTATTCCTCCTTTCTTTTCCTCATCAGTCTCTTCAGCTGCCTCCTCCATTTTATTTCTAGAGTTACCAGTGTGAGTTCAGGGCTTTGAACTGGATTTTTCTTCTTCTTACCATTTCCAAATTTACTTTAGCACCATGGGTCTAGTTCTCTGGAAGAAGACCCTGAAACAAAATTTGGGGACATAATGTTTAGTAGATATCAGCATCTGTGAAATGAACAGGAAGAAGCAGGATTGGAAAGGAAGAAGACAAGCTATAATGTAGATGTGACAAACTTTCCCCAACTCATGAAGAGTTCTGCAGCAAGTGTTACCTATGTGAGCACCTGAGTTTGACTTATCCTACCATCCCATTCCAACCAGATGATTTAGCCCAGGTAATTTCCTGTGCACACTGACCTTGAGAAAATTGACAGCTATATCCTGTCTCACGACTCCATCTCCAGAGCTGGGCAACATTCACGTTTTACACTTCAGCTTTGTTAGTTTCCTTAAAAAATACATTTTAAAAGTTTAGTACTTTTAATACCATGGATTTTAGAAGCAGAAAGGCAAGTATGAAGTCCCTACATCTTCAATTACCATGAAATTTACTCTTGGTGAATTACTTAATCGTTCCAAGCCTCCTCTTTCCATGTGTTAAAAAATGACAATATATACTTCTTCAGATCTTTTAGAAGAGTGTTGGCCTTTAGTAGGACTTAAATGAATATCTTGTTTTTTCCTTGGCTATCGTAATACATTAAATATTGCCAAATAGTCCATCCCTTTTCTTCAAAAATCATAATCTCATTATTTTCATGATATTGAAATTTCCTGACTTTCCTATAACTTAGTTTTTTCCTGTTTTATAACTTTTCTGTTATAAAGATTTCTCCTGCCCACCACACTTCTTTCTTCAATCAATTTCTTTTCCTCTGTGTTCTTTGTCTTACATGGCAGCATGGTGGGGTAAGAGATTAGAGTCAGACAATACTGAAATGTAAATCTTGTTTTTAATAGCTGGGGATCCTTGGGAATTGACTTAAATTTTCTGAACTTCTGCTTTCTGTTTTTAAAATTAGTACAATATTTAAAGATGTGTAACATGTCTATCATGATACCAAAACTTTTAAAAAAGGAAATCAATACCCTTTAATATGATTATAAGAATGCTGGTGAGCAATCACATTCAAGCTGTAACTTCTAACAATCTCCTCTTCCTTCCTTCCTTCCTTCCTTCCTTTCTTCCCTCTTTCCTTCCTTTTTTCTTTTTGTGTTTGTGGTTTTGAGGTATGAACTCAAGACTTCGTGTTTGCCTGACAGGTGCTCTATCATGTGAGCCTTTTGGTTTTAGGTAGTTTTCGAATAGGGTCTTACTTGTATGCCTGGACGAGACTGCAATCCTCCCGTTTATGCTTCCTATGTAGCTGGGATGATGGATGCCTGCCACCACCATCACCATCATTTATTGGGTTGAGATGAAGTCTCACAAACTGTTTACCAGGGTTGTCCGTTAACTTTGATCCTGCTGATCTCTACTTTCTGAATAGCTAGGATTATAGGCTTAAGACACTGTGCCTGCTTAACAGTCAATTTTCCTGAATGGCCCCACGTGACTGTGTATACCACAAGTTATTTTTAAGTTCCAGGCAGACATCACCTGGGCCATAGTTTACCCATAATTTCTTTTATCTCTAATCCTGTTCTTATATTAACCGCAACTCTGAGTAAGTAATCAATAACTTAAACCAATGGAAAGAGTCAAAAGAGTTGATAGTATAGAACAGTAAATATGTGCTTAAATTTTTATTTAAATAGGAAGAAATCTATTCTTAATAAATTTAGTCAAATAAACTAACAAAGCCACATATGATGATTTTACTTACTTGAAAAGAAGCTGAGGAATTCCCAATTCTGTCTTAACCGTCAGCCCTCCCTATAAGATACTATGTGTTTATGTTTATGTTTTCATTTTCTTGCCAAAACAAAGCTTCAACCCTCAGCCCCAGTCTCTTAAGCTTTTAAAAGAACGGTGTTTAAATATTGGTAATTCAAAGAACTTTATTTTTATGATGAAACAATTTGAAAATTAAGTAATTATGACAGATTTAAATGCTAGTAAAAATCAGAAAGTCTTTAAAAATGAATGAAAAGATATGAAGTCATCAAGGAAACAGAAAGGAAAAGGACACAAAATAAAATGTTCTTTCAGGTAAATTATTGTATGTTTTTATCTAAAGTAAAGCTTAAGATTTTCTTTACACATTAATTTTCTACTTCTCTATTCTCTTGATCTGCAAGGACAGCTCAAATGGGTCATTAATTGTCCTGCATTTTGTTAGTTACTTTTTGTCATGTGACAAATACCTGAAACAAACAGTTTAAAGGAGGAAAGATGTATTTGGGTCACAATTTTAGAGCTTTTAGCCCACAGGTGCTTGATTCCATATCTCTGGGCCTATGATAAGGAAAACCATTACCTCATGGCAGCCAGGAAGTAAATAAAGTAAAGAGGAAGGGCAGGGGATAAGCTACATCCAGGGCACACCTATCAGTGACCTACTTCCTCCAACTAGACCCCACTCCTTATTTTTCACCACCTCTCCATAATGTCATGTTATTATAAATCCATCAAGAAATTAGTACATTGATTAGGTCTCAGCCCTCAGGATCCAATCACTTTCCAAAAGCCCATCAGCTGGTAACAAAGCTCCCAATATGTGACCCTGTGGGGGATATTTCTTTTTTTTATTATTTTTATTTTTCATATGTGCATACAATCCTTGGGTCATTTCTCCCCCCTGCCCCCACCCTCTCCCTCTCCCCTCCAGCCCCTCGCTACCCGGCAGAAACTATTTTGCCCTTATCTCTAATTTTGTTGAAGAGAGAGTATAAGCAATAATAGGAAGGAACAAGGGTTTTTGCTAGTTGAGATAAACCGTAACACGTATTTTTGTCCAAATCTGCCCTTTCAAATTCTATTTGATAGCAAACAATTGTCAACATTTTTAGAGCTATGTCAATCAGTTCCTTCACAAGAATGAATTTATCATCTTTCACGCTCAGGTCTCCATAGTCACATCTTGGACTGTCACATTCCCTTGGATTGTGAAACATTGGTTTCTCACTCTCAGGTCACTATTACCAGATTCACATTTTTACTTGTTCCAGTGATACTGGACATAGATACATTTAGCATCAATAATTTCACTCACTTCCTGGCTCTGTTCTCTAAACTTGTCCTATTTGGAAGCACCCAAATCAGGAAAATTACAGACATGACTCCATTCAAGGACCCTAGCAATTCTCTCCTTTTTATCCTGCATTGGTTCCATTTTAGCCCCCAGTTTGAATCTCTCTTATACATTGTTGTTAGTTTGAACTTCAAGTATAGAATATTTATCTTATACTATTCTATGAGAGTTCATTAAAAATATAGAATTGTTAAAATAGAGCCAGGTTTTAAAGACTTTTAAAAGAATATTTGACTATTTCATGTAAAAAGAAAAAATTTAAATACCTTTATTCTTTTAAAAGTCTTTAAAATCTGGCTCTATTTTAACAATTCAATATTTTTGTAAATTCTTCATAAAATCCATCTCATTCAAACAGCTTGCTTACCTACTCTGCTTCCCAACCCAGCCTCCCAAAGTCTCAATAATCTTGTGCAAGGTTGACTATTTATTGTATTAGAATTTTCTTCCAGCTTCTCTTCACTTATCAATCTCCAACCTACCTCAAAGACTCAGTGCCAGTTCTTCCTTATACTTTCCCTGATACCTGCAAGAAGTGAAATATTTGTCTTTATGTGTATTTTTGTATTACGTACTTATCGACAATTTCTCAGGCATTTAGTACCTTTTACAGATACTTTAATAATCTATAATGAATAATCTTAATTATAGCAACATTTAATGTAGTCATATGTGATAGCAGGATGTTTCACATATGCATTTTAATCATCAACTAATTTCATAAACATCTTAGGATAGTCAACATTTCTCTTATTTCTCTTATACTAAGTGGTATTTAGTAAAAACCATGACTTTATTAGCAGTGGATATATAGTAGTCACTCAAATTCTTAACTCCTAATGCATTAGGTTCTCAGTATAATCCAAGCTATTAATAACTATCATTTGTATAATTAATTATACATTACTATTTTCCAATGCTTTTAATTATTATGTGAAGGAATCAACTTTATTTTGTGCATCCTCTACCAACAAATTTATCATTGTGAGCCATATCTACAATCTTTAGTTTGTGCTCCTGGGAATTAAAATAATTTAAATGTCCTGTGTTACATGTCCTTTATATTGTAGCCTCTGCTGTTCACATAAGGCAGTGGTTATCAAACTTTAGCATGCATTGGAATCACATTGAAGGCCTAACAAATACACATTGTTGGGGACTTTATATGAGAATTCCTGATTCAGTAGATCTGAAATGGGGTCTGAGAATTCACAAGTGCACTGAAGATGCTGTGTCTGCTATACTCTAAGATACAGTGACCACATTTTAAGAACTACAGACCTAAGAAATGAGAAATCCAGATATAGGACCAAATACTTGTTGTTGAATAGTATAGCAAAAAAGAATGGGAAAAATGCCAAAACAAAAATGGAAGAAGCAGAATATATTTTCAAGAAAAGCCACTCTTCTCCTATATTAAACATCTACAGCTTTTATTGTGAGTTTCCTCTCTTTGCAGCCTCTCCATCTTCAACCAGTTGAAAATTCACAGTTCTTGTTTATTGTACATTGCACCTGTTGAGAGGAGGAACTGACTCTATGCATTATTTGTAGTTAATACTTTCAACTAAGTTGAGTTGTTTCTTCTTATAATAGTTTAAGATAATTGTGCTTTTGTTTAAAATGTCCTTTCCAATTTTATACACAATGATATACAGTATTTAAAATATCCTTTCCAATTTTATACACTATGATATACAGTGTATAAAGCAATGAATATTACTTACTTGATATCTGTTCCTAATTTAAAATAGCAAAATATCCTTTGTAGGCAGTAGTATTTGAGTCTCCTGCATGCAATTTCATCATTATTTTAAGGTATACACACAACCCCTGCCCCCAGCACATATACATTAGTGGGATCTTTTGGGGGTGCAGTATGGGGTTTGAATTTGGGTCTCACACTTGCCCACTTGAGCCACACCTCAGCTCTTTCTAGCTTTAGTTTATTTGCTTAAGAGTACCATGAACAATCTAAATCTAATAGTTCATAGTTTTACTTTTTCCATGACTAAGCTTGCAAGTAACAGAGAAAAGACACCTGAGTTTTTAAAGGAGAGAAACCTTACAGGTCCCTTCTGTAATAACAGTAGTCTGCAGTGACGGGACAATGATAAGATTTTATGGGAATTACTGCTGTACTTACAACTGCAAGCTCCAAATTACCCATCAGAAATTTCAGTTTCTGGTTACCACATTTCAGATTGTACTCTCCAAAAGGAAAAAAAAAAAGAAAGAAAAGAAATAGAATTTATTTTTTCATATGTAGTAACATCAGAGAGCTGGTGTTGCAAGACACTGAATCTCCATTCTGTTATACAATCTCTGTCTACACTAAGACATTACTTTGAATGACATCAAATTATATACTGACAGTCAAAATATGCAGCTACTCTATGAGAGCTTTTAGTTATTCAGGAAGCTCTATGTTGAGAGCCTGTGAGTTTCAGAAGGGTGTGAGTGTGTTATGTTCCAGATGTTAGATAAAAAATATGGAGAAAAACCTTGCCCTAAAAACACATACTGAATGAACTACTTGTTTGGGGGAAATTATCGTATGAACTAAGTCTCCCAACAGGAAGAACCAGCAAACCTCATAAATGTTTGGGAGAAAAGAGAAAGCCCATCTACTATTCATCACTGCTAGTTACCTATGCCAGGGTGTGTGGAAGATCTTTCTTGTCCCATATTATCTGCCTTCTTACTTTATTGCCTGAAAATCTACTGTTAGAATTATTAATGTGTAAATACCCTAAATTGGGCATTTGCTCTCAGGAGAATAGTTACAATGCACAGATTGTTATCTTTGCATTATTTCCTCAATATTCAAGTATTCTTATGCAATGGGTGGCCCAAATCAAGGAGTAAGACTTCCTATTCTCCTTCTTAAAACTCATCTTTGATTCTCTTCATTATCTAAATCTGTCAAGATAATTTAGGAATCTGACTCATTATCCAAGAGAAAGCCAAAGATAAGAGCTTTACTGATGCTCCTAGACCTCCCTCCAGGTCACATTTGTCCAAAGACAGCTAACTGGGGAAATATAGTCATTCATCTGAACTGCCATTCATGTTGAAAGCTCACCAAATACACTGGGTAAATTGCCTCACTGAAATTTGGATCCAATATATCTAGCACCTCTTCTTCTTTCTTTCGACAACCCTGCCAGAGAAGGCAATTAGGTTTGTCCCATGACTTGCTATTTATGGTCCCATGTTGGCACTAAAGGAGTACTTCATTCATATTAAAGTACTGTATAAGATAATTTATTCTGGAATTTTCCCTGGAAACAATGCCAAGTTTGGTATTTTATAATTTGTAGTGCTCACCTTTAGAAAACATTTAGTGACAGTGTCTGCAGGTTCCTTAATAAGGGAATAAGGTATAATTTATCTGAATCAGAGATTTGAACTCATTGTTCAAAGGATAAGAAAAACAAAGGCAGAATGTCATAAGAGATGGGATTTGCTGAACATTAGGAATGCATATCTCAGTCTAATGTTGGTACTGGGAATAGATAAAGGCTACCCTGCAAACATTACTGCCAAGATTACTCCATTCCTAGTTCTAATTGATCTTCCTATGTTCTGCTTTCCTTGCCTAAATTTCTCTTATGTATTTCTGCTGGTTTGAGCATTAGCACATCACTGGTCCACTCAAGAATTTATAACTTCTAATAGTCTACTGTTTTCCATAAAAGCACGTCTATTTCTTTTAAAAGCCTCTGACTCTTGACTCCATATTTGATACTAAATATCATTTCTTATTCTTTCCCTCAGAAACTCCATCTGATTCATGATTCTTCCAACCCTACTCTTTCCATATCCCATTACTGAGGATCTTCCATGATTATGTCCATGGATTTGCTCCTACCAATTTCCCAGTTAGAATTCCCTTCTATCTTTTTTCTGTTAATATTTCATATATCCTTCAGATCAATCCTCCCCTTTAATACCTTCCATAAAGAGTCACAATCAGTTTCCTCCAGATTTTTAGGTACTGAACATTTACCAATAGTTTATCATTCAATTAATATACATTTTAATGTATCACACTGTCTTATTACCTCTTTTAATAGTCCTTTTTGTACATGTCTTCGTATAACTTGTTTAAGATGTATTCTCCTATTAACTAAATAACAATTTATTTTAATCAGCACTTGTATTGATCTCATACTCAGCAATATCTACCACAAGCGTAACTTGATTCTCAAGAACACGGTCACCACATGGTATGCATTTCAATTCTGGGCCAGTCCTAATATTTTTGCACAATTAGATATGTGACAAGGCTCTCTACTTTTAAAATATTTGATGTTGATAGATCTCTAGGCCAGGTGTCAGCTGAAATCTTTGCACAAGAGATAAAAACTTTAAAAACAACAACTTTTTAGATAATTAAAACAGATAAAAAGTTTACTATTATGTAGGAATCTCTGGTAAACATGAGTTTACTGTTTACTCCTGGTAAACAGGAGTTTTCATTCAACTCCTGGGCAAGTGAATATTTGTTAACTTGAATAATTTGAACCATTTATAATACGCCAGAAAATTAACTAATTTTTGAATTAAATGCATATTTATTAGCTATGCATTCCATGGGAGCAGTAAAGTAGACAGCATCTCTTTTACATCCTATTGAAAACTGTATCACCTTCTTTTCCTCTATTTGCCACTCATACTTAAATGCTGATTTTTTTTCCTGCAAGGGATGAGGTAATATAAAAGTAGAAATTTATCTTGGTGGGCTTGTGTCTTCATCCTTCTAAAAAAAAGATCATGTTATTGTTTTTATCATGAAAAAATTCCTTGGTAGGGATACCATATACTTTCTGTCAAAGAAATACTAAAGACAAATAAGCAAGTTAAAAATTACACTGAGTTTTTAATTTCCTAATTTTGGCAGGAGAAACTTGATGTTCCCATATCATATTAAATAATAATAATGTATACTTTCTTTCGATGAAGTCCCAAAGACACAGATAAAATATGCATTGGTTCTAATGTAGGAGTGCTATAATATGAAAGCCTTATATGTGTGGATACTGTTCTAAGTACTTCATGGGTATCAGTTCACTTAGTTCTCACAGTTACCCAATAGTAGATACTATGAGGTAACTGAGACACAGAGAGGTTAAGTAATTTGCTTAACATCACAAAGCTAGTAGTAGTAGAGCTAGACTTCAGACCTAAGCTGACAAGCTCCAGAGACTGTGCTATTTACTGCTTCATTGTACTGCCTGAACACAATCTTTTGATAGCACTAAGATTGAATGATTTGTGAATAATACTGAATGGCTAGAGGAAAACTCTCATATCAGAGTTAGTAAGCCACCTTGATCTATTCCAGGTGTGTATAAATAGTGGTGCTCAGTACAAATTTGTTAAATTACAGATATTAAATTTCCCCTATATCATATTTCATAGGTTAAAACATGAAAATGACATGTTTCTTAGAATCATTTACATTCTTATAATTTAGTTTTACTCTAATTTTTTTTTTACTACTATAAGAGGGAATTAATTATAAGTCATAAGGCAGTTAGTATCATCTGACATCTTCTGGTAAGGTCCAGAAAGAACCAGAGTTAGAATTTATAGGATGGTCAGAGGCTCAGAAGAAACTTCAGAGGCAGGACTGACTTTTTGTTTTGTTTTTAAAAACAATGTATCACCAGTACTCATAATGATACTGAGGACTCAGATACCTTGAGTGGAAAAGCTATTTCAGATAGGTCAAGTTCCAAATGGAAGAACATTCAGAAATATTTTAACTATAATTCTGTTACATTTTCTTTTTGTTGATTAAATAAACCCAAGTGAACTGTTCCAGCAAGTACAAAATGTAAATTCCTGAGGATATAAGATTATATGTCCTATTTGAAGGGCAGCATTTAAAAATCATGGTGAATTTTACACTCCATTAGATATTGGAATCAGTATAATTATTAGGCAAAATGTACTTAAGACATCAACACTCACATACTATTAGCAATAGATTTCTGCTGATTTTCCTTTGGGGGTTATTTGAATATCCACTGTCTCCTCAGCCCCTGCAAGCTTTCCTTTGAGGGTTCATTAGCTTCCAGTAAGGTACAGGTAGCCAAGAGTACAACCATTTTCTCTATAAGAAATTAGTTGAGACAGATGATGCCTGTTATGTAATTGGTTGCAATCATGCTATATTTTTATTTTTTTGTTTGCAAATGTACATTTATTCTTTTAATTGTTATATATTAATTGTACAGAAGGGTTTCATTGTGACATTTCCATACAATCATATATTGTGTTTCAATCAAATTCACCTCCTCTATTACACTTTTTTTAATTTTTTTTTAATTATTGTGCTAGGTGTGTAGCATTTACAAAGGTTCTTTCAATGCACCAAATATATCATACTTGAATTCACCCCCTCTACTTCTCTCCCCCATCCCCCCACCCAATTCTTGGAACAGTTTCAACAGGTATCTTTCACATTTACACACATGTGTATACATTGTTTGCACCATATTCATCCTCCTACCCCTTTTCCTACCACCTCCCCCCTCCCACCAGTATCAACACCCTCCCCACCCCACAGAACCTGTTCTGCCCTCCTGTTCTCCAATTTTATAGAAGAAAAATCATAAAAGATAAAATGAGAAACATGACATTTTTGCTAGTTTGAGATAAAGATAGCTGCACAGGGAGACTCCTTGTGTTGTTTCCATGCATATATGTATTATAACCTCTATTGATTCACCTCTTCCAGTCCTCTTCACTCCTCCCTAGTCTACTTCCCATGGTGGTCCTGGCCAGTTTAAAATTTCTATATTCATTCCCATACAGTGAGCATATCAATCACATTCAGGTTTTTGGTTTCCTTTCCTAACCCTCCCTCACACAGCCTTCCCTTAGTGTGACCCATGTCCCATAATATTGCTGCATTTGTTTTAGGTCTACAATCCATATATGAGGGAAAACATGAGGCTTTGGTTTTCTCAGCCTGGCTAACTTCACTTAAGATGATGTTCTCCAATTCCATTCATTTACCTGCGAATCACAAAATTTCATTCCTCTTTGTGGCTGAGTAAAATTCCATTGTGTATAAATACTACATTTTCTTAATCCATTCGTCAATAGTGGGGCATCTTGGCTGTTTCCATAGCTTAGCTATTGTGAATTGTGCTGCAACAAACATGGATGTGCAGGTGCCTTTGTAGTAACCTGAATCACATTCCTTCAGATATATCCCTAGGAGTGGTACTGCTGGATTATATGGCAGATCTACTTCTAGTATTTTCAGGAGCTTCCATACTGTTTTCCATAGTGGTTGTACTAGCTTACATTCCCACCAGCAGTGTATGAGGGTTCTTTTTTCCCTGCATCCTCGCCAACATTTGTTGTTGGTTGTGTTCTTGATGGTAGCAATTCTAACAGGAGTGAGGTGGAATCTTAGTGTAGCTTTGATTTGTATTTTCTTTATGGCCAGGGATGGTGAGCATTTTTTCATGTGTTTTTTAGCCATTTGTATGTCTTCCTTTGAAAAAGCTCAGTTCAGTTGCCCGTTTCATTTTTGGGTCATTAGTTTTGGAGGAGTTTAGTTTTTTGAGTGCCCTATATGTTCTGATTATCAGTTCCTTGTCTAATGTAGAGCTAGTAAAGATTTTCTCTCATTCTGTGGTGGCCTCTTCAATTTACAGACCATTTCTTTTGTTGTGCAAAAGCTATTTAATTTCATATAATCCCATTTGTTGGTCCTTTCTCTTAGTTGCTGAGCCACTTGTGTTCTACTGAGGAAGTCCTTGCCTATACCTATTACTTCCAGTATATTCCCTGCTCTTTCCTGTACTAGCTTCAGGGTTTCAGGTCTGATATTAAGGTGAGTTGATACTTGTATAGGGTGACAGGCATGGATCTAGTTTCAGTTTTCTGCAGGCTGATGTCCAGTTTTCTCAGCATCCTTGCCAACAGTTTTTGCTGTTTGTGTTCTTGATGGTAGCTATTCTGTTAGGAGGCTATCTTTTCTCCATTGTAACTTTTTGGCACCTTTGTCAAAAAGTACGGGGGCATAGCTGCATAGATTCTTATCTAGGTCCTCTATTTGTTCCACTGGTCTTCATATGTGTTTTTGTACCAGTACCATGTTATTTTTATTGCTATGGCTCTATAGTATAGTTTGAAATTGAGTATTGTGATACCTCCAGCATTGCTCTTTTTTGCTCCATATTGCCCTGGCTATTCGCAGTCTTTTGTATTTCCAGAAAAAATTCAGGGTAGATTTTTCATTCTCTATGATGGATGTCAATGGAATTTTGATGGGAATTGCATTGAACATGTAGCTTGCTTTTGGTAGTATAGTCATTTCTACTATTGATTCTACCAATCCATGAGCATGGAAGATCTTTCCATCTTCTATAATCTTATTTGATTTCTTTCTTCAGTGGTTTATAGATTTCCTTGTAGAGATCATTTACATCCTTTGTTAAGTTTATTCCTAGGTATTTGATTTTTTTTGAGGCTATTATAAATGGAATTGTTTTCCTATATTCTTCCTCAGTCTGTTTGTTGTTGGTAGATAGAAAGGGTACTGATTTTTGTAAGTTGATTTTGTATCATGCTACTTTGCTGAAGCTCTTTATTGTGTCTAGGAGTTTTTTGGTGGAGTTTTTTAGATCTTTTTGGTATAAGAGTATTTCATCTGTGAATAGGGATAGTTTGACTTCTGCTTTACCTACTTGTATTCTTTTTATTTTTTCTTTCTGCCTTAACCATGCCATATTTTTAAAGCAACCACAAGTTTATCTCTACCTATCAATACTTGTGAGGGTATTTCTTTTAACAAGAAAATAGGTACATCAGAATCAAAAACAGTTTTTTCAAAATTATGCCACCAGTAGTTGTATCAATGTGTACACTTTCATTTCCTTAAAATATTGACTCCCAAAGTAATAAAACACATATACAAAGTCTTCTTTTTTATTTTCTGTCCTGTAGCTGAAGAAATGCAGTTTTATATTGAACACTTATTTGTTTATAAGCTTTATATTCATGGCAGCAAGTGTACTTCAACTTAAGATGTACTTTAATCCCTGCTGACAATAAAATTAAAACTTCTCCTCTAAGTTGGATGTCCCCCAAACCTTGACAAGAAAACCAATAAAAGAAGTCTTGCATCCTGTGTCCTATTTCTTTGGAGAATAAAAGGAATGCAAATTAAATCAATGAGAAACCATGGGCAAAATATTTTAATGGATCATCATCAAAGAGAACATAAAACCTCTGTTCTTCAAATACCTATTACTGTGGTTTTTTTTTCCTTTGCTATTTTTAATCTGGCAGAAATTAGTAACTGAAGATCAGGCTTGGCCATTTTAGGTAGGCATTTCCTACTCAGACAAATGTGATAGCTCTTAATGAAACTTGAAAACAGAGTTTATCCCTGAGAGTTTTTTAACCTTCACTACATTATCAAAGAACTGTAAGCTTTTTAAAAAAATTAGTCTATTGATTCTGTCTCCCCTTTATCCATTCTTTCACTTCCCTCCTCATTTGCTTTCTTTTTCAAATGGAATTTGAAGGTCAATTGTGATATTCACCTCTTTGCTCACACCTCTCCTTCCTTGTCTTGTACTTGTTCCTTTGTACTCAGTCTGCAGATCCCTCATTCCTGGTCAGATCTAACTCTCTGCTGACACATAGCCTGAAGACTTTTCTTATTCTCCTTGCCACTGGCTGAAGCCCTATGACTGTTTTCTGGTCAGAGAAATGTAGGAAGAAGTGGTACACACAGATCCAGACTTGACTCCTGCAAATCTGTGATGTTGTCCATATCCTTTCTTTCTTTCTCTGATAAACCCATGAAGAAATGTTAATGAAAAGTGACAAAATTAGCAAGTGGAGTGTGTAGTTCTGTGGTTGGAGATACTTGATGGAAAGACTGTGGAGCAGACCCCTATTCCTCCTAAACCTCTGACATGGAACAAGAGGAAATCAGAAAGCTGTTGTCTTTCTTATATCCCTTAGATGGGCGGGGGGGTTCTTTGCTGCTTAGCCTAATTTAATACAACTACCACAGGTCCTTCAATGTTGCATGGTGATTGTGCCACATTTCCCAAGCCTATTCACAATTCTAGTTTCCTAAATGCCTCTCATTTTTTTCCTCCTCAACCTTCCAATACTTCTCTGTTTCTCTCTGCTAACATCTTCTTCCATTTGGCAATCAAATCTTCTTTGATTTGGCAATCAAAGGAGAATTTCAAGAAGTTCACACCACTACATCCACCTGCTTTCTTGGCAACTGCATTTACCTGCTCTGCATTCCCTCTTTCCGGTGACTCAGTCTAAGACAACCCTCCTATGGGTACTGGACCCTCTGCTCTTTCACTGAGTGCTTTGTCCTCTCTCATTGCTCTAATTCTCCCACCTTTTTTAGAAAATCAATCTTCCTGTTAAATTATTCTCAACCAGCATACTCTTATTTCTCTCATTTCAACAAGATAACTCCTGAGAGACCTACGCTTATTGTCTGTCTTTACTTTTTCTTCCAGATTTTCTCAAACCATTGGAGTCAATTGCCCCCTATTCTTCACTGAGAAGTTTTTCTCTCTGCTCTGTCCCTGCATTGCTAACCTCATGGTCATTTCTTTCAGTTTAGCCTGGGATGGTTGGTCATTGTATCCTCTGGGCTTTCAGAATATTCTCCTGGTTTTCTCCTTTCCTACTGTCTTCCTTCCTAGTCTCCTTCATCACTTTCATCTATTATTGTGGGTCACTTGGGGGCTCAGTCAATAACTTTAAATATAATCTATATATCTCAAATTTATGTGCCTTCAGACTTTTCTCCTGAGCTTTTTATCCAATGCCCTACTTGATGTGTTTACATGAATGCTTCATACACACTTGAAAGTTAGTACTGCCAACATCGAGCTTCCTTCTTCTCTCCCACTAGCCTTCTTCCCACCATCTCCTTCCCCCCTTAATTGATGGCACCTCCATCTTTTCACTTGTTCAAGACAAATTCATTGTAGTGATCATGGACTCCATTTTCCCTCATACCTCATGTTCTGTCTATCAGAAAATCTTGTTGATTCTATTTTCTTTGAATTTGACCATTTGCCACACTTCTACCAATAGTACCCTGTTCCCACGTGGAATCACATATTGCTGGATTATTTTAACGACCCAAAACCAGTTTGCCCTGCTTCCTTTCTTGTTTCCAACACCCATCTCTGAATAACAGAGTGATTATGTTAATGTAGAAATTGAATTATCACAGTCATTTGTTGAAAACCCTATAATGGCTTCCCATTTTCTTCAGAGTGAGAAATATATAAAAGGACAATGTCCTTGCCATAATATGACAATAGGGTCACAACCTCTGCAGAAACTCTATGAGAATGCCAAACCACAAATTCTACATAGGACACTGACCAAGAATGGCCAGGACTTGGACAATCACTGAGAGCTTCCCTATTTTTTTTAACCTCTACTTCTAACTCAAGACTAACTAAGGAAAGGCAAACATGCCCCACTCCTAAGTAGCCTGCCTCCAGCTTCCCTGTGACAGTATCCTCCCATGACAGTACATCTGACACCTTCTCCTTTTTTTCCTACCATAGAGCTTCCCTACTGTCCTGCCCACTTTTTAATCTCTATGCAAGTGATAGTGGCTGACCACTTGCTACTAAACAGGCTCTGAATAAATAGCCTCTGCTTGTTCTCAGTTGGTGGCCTTAATTTATTCCCACTAGTATAAGAGCCCAAGTGGAGATTCACATTGTCAAGTGATAGGCTACAACTCTTATCTCATTGCCACTGTTGTGGCTCCCTGCTCTCTCCTCACTTGCCACACTGTCTTGAAGCTCTTCTGTGGTCACATATGTCATGCCCCTGACTTTTGGTTTGGCCAAGAATGTTCTTCCACACTGTTTGTATCTATATGGTTCTCTCCTCACTTTAAGATTTTGCTCAAAAGTGACTCTTTTTTTTTTCTTGGTCAGGAGCTGGCCTTCAACCTCAATCCCCCTACCTGTACCTTCCATATAGCCAGGATAACAGGGGTGCAGCACCACACCCAGCTAATTTGTTGAGATGTGCTCTTGTTCACATTTTTTGCCACAAATCATGATCCTCCCAATCTCTGCTTCTTGATTACGGGTGTATACCACCATGCCCAGTCTTCAAAAGTGACTTTCGCAGCAAAATCTTCCTAACTACTACCTACCCTACTCCTGTATTTAAAATATCATTCTCCATTTCATTCCTGAAATTTTCCTTGCCACTATTACCTTCAATATAGGATCATTTTAAAATTTTGTTTTAGAAAGTAATGTTCATAAGATGAATCATTTTTGTCTGTTTTTTTATTTTCCCTAATGGTCAGAAAAGTGGGTAGAGCTGTTTTTGTTTTCTGGACACTTCATTTCTTAGGTATCTGATATAACCTATTATTATCATTTGAGATATTCCAGAATACCTTGGTCTATTTTCATGACATATGGGTATGAAGTCAATATTCATTTATCAAGACTCCTCAAAATATGAAGATTAAAACAGATTTGGGGGCCTTGTCCCCAGAATTTCTGATTCAGTAAGTCTGGGATGAAATCCAAGAATTTGAATTCCCAAGTGTCCAGGTGATATATTCTTCCTAGTCCAAGGACCATGTTTCTAGAACCATTGTTCAAAGCTGGCTGTTTTAATAAGTCCTCCAGGTGATTCTGATGCACACTGGTGCTTGAAAACCTTTGGTGTAGAGAATTACATGATAAAATAACACACCCATTTATTATCTACAAGATGTTTAACTTCCTGGCAAAAAAATCACTTTGCACAGTGTAAAAGCAATCCAGGCCTGATATTCAACCAGTAGGCCACAATGTGGAATAGACACAAATAATTTGCAATCTTCACAAGGCAGCACAAAGCTATATATACATTCTAATAAAATAATTTTGCACATTTTATGTTACATATTTTAAATCAAAATTCAGTGTTAAAATAATAATGGACCAAACTTTGTAACAAAAAGTTTGGGAAAATGTTAAGTTCCTTCCAGACATGTTTTACCATGTAGAGAAAGTTTGTACTAAGGATGGTAGTTAATCGCTATGTAACCAAAATCTTTTCTAATATAGGTCAGAAAACAAACTATCCCTAATCTATATATAACATGGACTAGTACTTTAATAACATGTTCAAAAGCTTGTGTATAAAGAGGCTTTAAATTATACTGGTGAAAATATTTTTAAACATATCTATTTAACTTTTTATGTTACTGAAACTTCCTGATACAAGAAAAATATATTGTATTAAATTCTTCAGTCCTTGCTGGGTGCTAATGGATCACACTTGTAACCCTAGCTACACAGGAGGCAGAGATCAGGAGGATTGAGTTTCACAGCCAGCCCTGGCAAATAGCTCATGAGACCCTATCTCAGAAAACCTTCATAAATAAGAGGGCGATTCAGGCCCTGGGTTCAAGCCCTCGTACTAATGTAAAAAAAAAATTCTTTACTTTTCATTGCTTAATATGACATATTGTTAATTAGAAATGTTTTGATTTCTGAAATCATAATGAAAATTGAAAGAAGTTATAGTTTTTTACAGTTGTATGTAGACTTAAAAAAGCTATTTTATATTCTAATAATAACAGAATTTATAACAGTTTGAACTGCCTCAGATATGTCTAAAGAGGGCAATAATGCTATGTTTATTAAGACACAGGCATTTCAATGTAATATTTCTTATTAGGCTTTCCTTTCCTGGAAAAGAATGATCAGCAATGTCTGTAAACCTGCATTTCCTAAAAAAGGAATATTGTTTTCAAAACCAAAGCACTTTTTGAGCAATTTGAAAATGACTCAGATCTCATTGTATGCTTGCCACATCGATCACGATGGCCTAAGGAGGGTAAACTTTCAAAAGAGAAGGGTAAGCATTGACACTGACCCTGGTCTTGTGTTTAATTTTTCCATCTTCTCAGCCAATATTTCCATAAGTTGTTCATAAAAATAACACATTTAGCTACAGATAAATTGAATACTGTTTTTATCCAGTAATTACTTACAGGTGACATAGTCCACACAAAATAATCACATATGCTATTTTTCTCTTAATTTTAGTGCTGGAATGACCACTGAGCATAACTGCAATTAGCAATTTTCTGCTACATTTAATCAAATCCTGAATATTTGCTTACACAAATAGCTTTTCTTTTAAGAAAGTATTCTTCATTTGAGATACCTGAGAATTCTGTTATCTGATTAATGTTCCTCAGATTGATCACAAGTGGATAACACAAATGTTAGGAATATATTTCTGGACAAAGAAAAATCATTAACCCTGTGTTTTTTGATAGATACAATTACAGCCATGCCCCATGTGAAGAAAAATTAGATCTTCTATGTAGGTTTGCAAATTGAGGAAACACCTTTGTAAGGATGTCTTATCATCCCACAGTTGCAGCAAAACCAGCCTGTGTCCTGTCATGCTTCATTATCTTTCCTGTCTCCCCTCCTCAGTGTTCCTAGACCTCCCGTTTGTCTGCTTAAGGCTTCTGTTCTGTAAACGTCACCATTTCTCTAAATATGCCAAGTATACGTAGAACCTCCTGTCTTTGTTTGGGCTGTTTGCTCAGCCTCACAGGAGGCTTTGAACTTTTTTCTATCACTCTACTCTAAATACTTTAGCCTCTGCTCACTGTCTAATTTCAAATCCACTTCTACAAAAATACCTGAAGGAGTTTGTTCCAGCAAAACCTCACTCCCATCTGCTAAAATCTGAATTCGTTTCTTACTGCTATTGTAACAAACTACCACAAACTTAGTGGTTTAAACTAAAACAAATTTATTATCTTACAGTTTAGAGATTAGGAGTCCAAAATTGGTATCAGTGGGCTATAATCAAGTGTTAGCAGAGCTGCCTACCTTCCGGCGCTTCTAAGAAGAATTCTTGTCCTTTCCAGCTTCATTTGAGAAGCTGAATTGAAAACCTGCCTGAATTTCATGGCTGAGGGATCCATGTCATTCCCACATGTGTCCATCATCACCTCTTCTTTTACTCTGACCCTCCTGTCTCCCTTTTACCTAAATAATTCAGGATAATCCCAAGATTCTAAATCTGCAAAGTCCCTTTGCCTCATAGGAATATAAATTCTAGGGATTTGGACATGGATGTCTTTGGGGGAACACTGTTTTACCTACCACAAACTGTGCTAGTTTTCTTGGCATTGGGGTAATTATAGGAGTAGGCACAGTACACAGTTCCTGACTGGGCAACTGCTTCAAAGGGAAGAGGTCTTTTGGATACTTTATTAACTTCCTTTTGGAAGAAATCATGAGCCCTGAGTAACATCTGTAGGGACAGATTTCATAAAATTCAGAAGTTCAGGCCATTATCCCCAGTGTGATGGGATACAGAGATAGGATCTTTGGATGGTAAATAGGTTTAGGTGAGGTTACAAGAGTGGGGCTCTCATGATGGGCTTAGTGCCTGATAGGAAGAAATACCAAAGAGCCCTCTTCATTTCTCTCCCTTTTCTTCCCTTTCCCCTCCTCAACCTTTTTTTCTCCCCAAACACCCTCAGAACTATAACAAATTTGAATTTCAGTAAAAAACCCCAATCCCAATATATATAATATATATGTATATATATATATTCACACACATATATAAATACATAAATATATGTATTCACACACACACATATATATAATCTTGCCTTATATATACAAAAGGCTAGATTATATTTTATCATCTAACAGGATACTAAATTTTAAATAAATAAGCTTAATTTCAGGGTAAAGAAAACAAAAAAAATTGTAAGTATTCATGTTTCTTTCCATATGACAGCATGTATACATAATCTTTAGGAAGGATAACCTGAATCTTAGTGAAATTTACTGCAAACATAGACAACCAGCTCCTTATTAATCTCATGAGTTTTGACAAGAATGAAAGAAAAAATTGTCTGATGATTACCTGAGGCTTTTTGTGACTTCAACGTGGGATTTTACCTATCAGTCCCATAGCACCCTGCCACTCTCTATTGTGGATTAAAATATGTGTTGAATCAGGTTTAGCAGTGCTGTAGTTTTCAGGCTTGCATGCCCTCTCTCGTACAGGTGCTGTTCAAGATTCTTCTCCAAGGAGAACAGCTGTTCTTGAGCACCAGCAAAGAACAGCTCAGAGACTAAAAGCAAATCTAATTTCAGCTAGCAGGACTTCTGAGAACTCATGAGTCCTCTCACCCATTCAGGATCCTCACTATAATCTCCTTCATGGTTCTTGTTTATTCCACTTTCTTTAGCAGAATTGTCTATTTATACTCTTTTCTACAGGAGAATCCAACACAGAAGAAACTCCTCCCATTGTATCAGGAGGCTCCTTGTCACATGGATCATGTTCTACTTTTTATGAAGAGGTTCTTTTGTGGCTCTCCAACCCCTCTGGGGCACAGCAAGGACACGTCATGGACCACCAGGTGAGATTTCCACAGCTCTCTCACAACCCTTATTGTGATCCTAAATTCTCACCATTTTATTTTGGATTACTGTTAATCCATCCCCAGGACCTCCCAAATTCTAGGTGAGAGCTCTGCCTCTGAGCTACACACTCAGCCCATCTCTCAGCTTTTTAATCAAGCTAACTGCCAAGCACTGGTTCCATTTATGCAACCATCTACAGACACTGAGCTGTCACATTTTCTGAAAAACATGAGATTTCAAAAAGTGCAGACAATTTTGTTTTATCTTCTTCTGGATATCACTTAAAAGGATTTCCAAAAACAGCATCAGTGTTCAATGTTTTCTGCAATAATTTGTGAATCTGTTTCATCATGCAAATATGACTTATTCAATAAACATGATTCCAGCAATGACATGCATTATTGCATTCTTCTTTAAACTGTCCATCTTGTAGCTCCTCAGGTTCACACCATTAATCTCCCTTAATGTTCCCAGGACTTAGAGGCCCAAGCAAAATAGAAGAAATTTAGCCCTGAAAAGCTAAGAACACAGCAGGCATCAAACTCGCTGAAGGGTTTAAGAGACAGCAAGAAGCTGTTTCAATATCCTCACTAAATGCTTCTCTTAGTGGTAATCTAGGGGGCCGATGACTGTCTTGTGAAATGTCAGGAATAATTTATTATGCTCAGGGGGATGTAGTTATATTTTCTTCCATCTTCATTTGCAGTAAACTTTGGTGTGGAACTTTCTGCATCTTAATTCAGGAAACAAACTCAGAACACACCTCTAGCCGTTGTACATTAATGAGTACCCATCAGTCAGCTAGACATTATTTATAGCAAGTGCCTGATATCCATTCTGTGTGTCCAGAGTCTTACCATTTAAATTCAGCAGGACGTTAAAGTCACACTCTTCAATATGAATCTTTATATTTATTTAAGTTTTTTTTTATTCCCCTCATACAGGTAATGAAATTTTGGAAGACCAAAACACTGTAAATTGTGCAAAATTGTATATTTCAAATGAATGGATTTGGCCAGCTGATCTTTTTTCTCACCTGTGTGGTTTCCTCCCCTATTGTGGGGCCCTTTAAGTTACATTATGAATACCTAAGTGATAGGCTTTAGTATATCTGCTAAGCACTGAGATTTTAAAAAGTCACCAAAGTTTCATGTAGGAGTGAAAGTGATTTTTTTTTTTTAAGTGGGAAAAGGGTTTCCTGGTAAAGCAGAAACAAACTGTCTTTCCTGCAACACATTAAGTCCAACCTTATCTGCGCTATGAAGAAGAATGAGAAATACTCAAGCTAAGCTAGGTGTCCCACAAAATAGGCCATGACCCATGTCTACCTTGTAATTTACAGTGGTATTTGAGAAGGTTTGGAAGTGTAGTGGTATGTCCACATCCACAGGTTCTGAGTCAGAGATTCCTAGATTTGAAGTTAAATTCCGTAATATGTATGACATTGAGATGTTTCAGCTTTCTCATTCTCTTTCCATTAAATGGAAATTGAAGTAAATATATTTACCTCATAGGGCTTTGGGGAGAATTAAAGACTATGGACTATACAGAGTACTTAGCACAGGTTTACATTATAAAATTCCCACTTCTGACTCAGGAGAAGGCTTCAGGGTGTGCTCTCACACCAAAGACTCTGAATGAACTGAATCTGGAAGGGTCATTATCATTATGCTGGGTTAAGGGAATGGGAAATATTTATTTTCTAGCATGAAAGAAACTTCATAAATTGAAGCATGACTTATATGGGTTTGTTCTCTATCCTCAGCTCAAGGCCCCATAGGGCTCCCTATTCCTCTCCTTCCCTCCTCACAGTCTACATTCCATGGTCATTTAAAAATGACTAACTCAGAAGCCCAAACTAGGAGTCTTGGTCTACTCTGTACCTGCCTCCAGGCAGCTGGAGTTGGTTATAGAAACACACAATGCTCCTTGGGCTGACATCCATTTAAACTGAACTTACGCAGATCTATATTTCATGCTTCCTGATCATCATGGTATATTTTCCCATCCCTGATTCTTTGTATCTTTTTATTTTTTATTTTTTTTTTGCTGTTCCAGGGATTGGTGCTTGCTAAGCAAATAATCTACCATGCCCATCTCAAAATTAATATGCCTAAAAACAAACATCTGCTATCTCATCAAAGCTCTTCCCAATTTTGACAATCTTTCAGAAATTAGTGTATAAAAATTCTGTTTATGTACCCACTCAGGAAAAATAAAACCTTCCAATCATCCATGGCTTTTCTTTTTTCTCATATCTGAACTATCAACAACCCTCTACTTTTCTATCTGCTCTGACCATCTTTACCACTTTCTCCATGCAAGCAACCAGTACCTGCTTCCATATTTTCTCTCCTGCTCCTTCAGCTCCATCGCATGAACCTTGCTTACCACTCAAGATTTAGCCTGCTAAAATATTAGTTTGTTCATGTCTCTTCAGTACTCAAAACCTTCTATTGGTTTTATTTTCCAATCCGAAAGTTTTTACAATGGTTTAGGGAACCTCCCAATTTCCTCCTTCATGTCCTTTCATCTTCCTGATTTGACCTGGTTCTCATTCTGCTACAGCCACCCTGGTCTTTCTATTTTAGTTCAAAAACACCAAGCAAGCTCAGGCCTAAGGCCTTTCATTTGCTGTTTTCTCTTCCTGGGATGGAGTGACATGGTACCTTAGATGACATTCAAACATCACGTTATTATAGACACCTTCCATAACCACTTTATAAAATAGCACCCTCACTCCAATTCAGCACTCATTATTTTCCTTACCATCAAACTGAGTCCTGTATTTTCTTATTTGTGGATTTATTTCAGTCTCCTCTTCCCCCTCCTTGTAGAATGCATGCTCCATGAAGGTAAGAATTTTTCTGGTCTTCACTATTTTTTTCCTCAGTGGCAAGAACAGTGCTAGACAGGTGATAAGAGCTCAATAAATACTTGCTGTATGCATTATTAAATGACTAGAGCAGTCTGTAGTCAAAATGATTGGAGTTTTTATTTCAAGCATATTAGAATTAGGGTGTGGTTGGGGACAAATAGAAACCAATGAAAATTGCTTCAAATCAATAACATTTTGAATGTCTCTTGCATTTAAAAGTGTTTTTCCTATAGCTGTGCCATGAACATGTAAGTTCAAGAAAGTACTGAGAAAGCACCTGTCACGTTTCTACATTTTTTATTATAGGTTAGCAAGTTATCAGGTAGTACAGGCTGGGTTAAGGACATATGAAACCAGCATTATTCTGGTATAGGCTAATCTCAGGAGAAAGTGAGGCAGGCTAGAAGTTGAAAAAGTTTGGGGTTCATGTAGGTTGCCTGGGGATGACCTAGACCACCCTTACCTACCTGGGAACCACCCATGCCCCCACCCTTGTTCATTATTGGGTGGGTATCTCCTGGGTCTGGCCTCCCCCATGGGTTAGTGTAGGTTTTTAAAGCACCTGAAAAAAGAAAAGCATGCTCTCTCTGTCAACAAACTCTACCTTCACCCCACCATGCTCCCTTTGTATTTCCCTTTCCCTAACTTAATAAATGCTATTTACACCTACACGTTCTGCTTGGATTCTTCCATGCTGGAACGCAAGAACCAAGGTCTTTTGAAAACCGTTTGCTGTTAACATTTTTGGCGAAGCCAGCCAAGGAGTTAAAAAGGTAAAATGCTATGCTTATTGATTTGTTTTCTTCTAAGCAATCTCTCCCTGCCCTCTGGCCCTTTACCCCTTCCCTGAGGCTTGGGTCTCTCCCAGTGCATCAATTTCTCAGCCAGAACACATTCCTGGGAGCTGCTGCGATATGCTGCGCTAGCCCAGCCCCGTGTGGCATGAGGCATGCTGAGCCTACATGCAGCACAAGCCACTGTGACCACGTGCTGATGAGACACTCAGCCGGCAAGGGCGGAATTACAGAGATGGCCAGTGCTGCAGGGCCCAAGTTAGCCATCTGGCCAGGTGGGGAGAGAACAGTCAGGACCACCCGTGAGGCCTTAAGTTTTCCAGCCATGCGAGCTGCTGCCATGCATCTGCACCTTCCCTCCCCTTAACCCCTTGTTCCTTCTGTCTGGACCTTTCTCATTCCCAGGTCCAGGTAGCCACGTGGCTGGGGACAATTAGAAATGTTCCGGGCGGGTTTCCCTTTCTTTCTTTTCTCTTTCTCTCTTCTAAACAGCAGTTTTAGAGGGTGAGTGCCTGGGCTGTGGGAGGGCAAGCCTGCTGCCAGCTGCTCCCGCAGCAGGGGAGGGGCTCCAACATATTGCTCCTCAGCAGGCTGGAGCTCAGCCCCGCCTACCCAGCCACACAGCTCCTGCTAAAGCAGCAGGAGGAAACTACATGTCCCAAGACCCAATTCCTGCTCTAATTGATGAGAAATTTCTGTTTGAGACTCCTAGTTTTTGCTCTTTCTAGCCCCTTGGTTTGACTCCTTGTTTTGCTAATGTATATTACTCTTGTCTTTAGGGTAATGGCTAACTTTAAAACTCCCTGTGATAGCTTCTGGGCGCTGGCTACCTGATCTTAAAATATTAATGGAGTTTTTAAAAAAGTTAAATTACTTTTGAAAAGGGACAAAACCTCAATGTTCAAAAGGTAACAAAATGTAACTAATATGGCTGTAATTTAACAGGTTATCTAAATAATTTCCTAAAATCAAAACTGAGTAAACTAACAAAGCTAGCATCTAATTCTGTCTTAAAGATATACTTCTCTTAGTAATATTTGCTAAAAATTGGCTTATAGGAGAGATTTTATGTTGCATCAGGATAATTATAAAATTTGTTAAACTTCATTTCAATGCTATACAAATGTTTACAGGGCTAAAGTTATATTTTTAATACAAAGTGACTAACACTAGATCAATAAAAACCAAGTCTATTTGGGGGAACTGGCACTGTCTTCATAAGCTTGTAAGCATTCTAAAAGCTTTGATTGTTGTTACTGCTGCACACCTGCATCTATGTAGCTGTGATGTTAATTGTTACTGTCTAAATGTTAAATGGATTTAAATCCTCTTAAGTATGTTTTCTAAAATTAAAAACAGACCCATTTAATTAAGGATTTGACATTGGTCACCCATAAAGTATATCTGTAATAAAAAAATTGTAGCTTATTTAAAATTCATTTACCTAAATGCAAAATTAAAAGGGGAAAATTATTCTATTAACAAGATGTTACTTTTTTAATACTAAAATATGAGTTTTAAATATATATATATATATATATATATATTTGAGATAAGGAGAACTTAATGGTACTGTTAATGGCACTGGTGCAGTCTGTAATCAGAAGAGTCTGTTTTTTTGTGCTTCAAGTGGAAAAAATCCAAGCAGAGCACGTGGGTGGGACGAGGTAGGATAGCTTTATTGAGAAAAGAGGAGTCAGCCATTCTGCCAGGTGAGGAAAGGGAAGAAGGAGAAGGCATGGTGGGCACAGGTGGAGTCCACCAGCAGAAGGAGAGAACTTTCCTTTTTTCAGGTGTCTTTAAAACCTACATTACCCTATAGGAGGGCAGGCCCAGGAGATTCCCACCAATAATGAATGAGTGGGGAGGGGTATGGGTGGTTCCCAGCCAGGTGCGGTGGTCTGGGCCATCCCCCAGCAACCTACATGAGCCCCAAACATTCCTATTTCTAGCCTGCCTCAGTACTAATTAATGCTGTCCATCATAATTATTATTCTAAAATACAATATACAATAAACATTTAAAAACATTCTAACTTTAACTGTTCTCTGCTGATAAAATTAGGCTTACTGCAAAGAGGTTTAAAAAAATGGGTCCTTTTACATGGGTATTTTAAATAGGCAATTTAATTAGAGGTTTTATTCTTAATAACTATTTTTGGTTTAAAATTAATAGAACTTTGTCCCCTATAGCTCAATGTAGTATGTCAGATTCTAAACTTGTTTAAGGTCCTTTCCGAACTGTAGATCTGTAAATGGCTGGGTTCCACAGGATTTGGATTCTTGACTTTCTAGATAATAACAAAGCCCCTTTATGGGAGATCAAGGATCTAATTATAAAACATCTTGAATAAACTAACACTAACAAAGGCCCTCAAAGCTTAAAGGTTTACTGCCATTTGCTCTAGCTCTAGTAATCCTAAATTTAGATAAGCCTTTAAAAAACAAAATACAGGACATTATATTCAAATGGAAAAAAGTTCTACAACCTGTAACTAATTTTCCAAAACTATCAAGTGATGTCACATCCAAGGAGGCTACAAAACCGTTTAAATCCCACCTTAGTTTGCTTCAATTATTTGATCTTTTCATTAGGATGACTAACTCAAATGACACCTATCTGTCAAGGGGAGATGTCTTTTATTCCTATAACAGATTGCTATTTTAAGCCTGTATGTTGCATGTAACCTGTCTTTGTGTTCCTTTGGAGAGACCATGTGGTCACAGGGATTGCTGCCACCATGATGAAGCCACCACATGTCGAGTGCCATCTTGCCACTCCTTAGAAATAGAACACTCATGGGTGACACCATCTTGCCATCTTTTAGGAAAATTATAACTTACTTGTTAGATTAATAAGTTTACTCTAGATTACTGAAGTTTTTATACATCTTGATTTTACTGCATTGGTCTGTTAAGGATTGAACAAAGGGTAGACTGTATTGGAGATCTGTTGTGAACGACTTAGGAGTCTAGCTGACTAATCTACTAAAGATAATGACAAAGAAATGTTTGTTTAATAAGAGTATACTCTAAATTAATGTGATTTCTTTATGTGTCATTGTGTGTTTTATGTGTATGTCTTTGTGGCCTACCAAATGTGGCCACTTATTTACTTTTGAACTCATTATACAATGCTTATATTCTTTGGCATGCCTAGATCAAAACATCTGTGTGTGTGTATGTGTGTGTTTAGAAGTCTTTAGGATGGTTCTCAAGCTGCTTTTATAAAATTAATGTGCATAAGTGTCTCAAAAGTTATCTAAAGTTCTAATCCCAACCAGGCCTAACTATTCTCTGCCTTAGGACTAAATAACTGTTATAAACAATAATCTCAGTCTGTTTAATTCTATCCTAAGTGGAATTATATTTAACTCTTTTATAATTAGGTTTATTAACCCATGTTTTCTTATAGATTGCTATTATTAAAAGATGATTTAATTTAATTTTCTTCCTAAGTCTTCTAAGGTATAAGGTTGCTAAGACTTTTATTAAAAATGGTGTTATCTAAATTTGGGTTTTTAAAAAGATAGTTTCAAGATACAAATTAAAGTGTTGAAGCTTATAAGCTTATATATGTGTGATTGGGTTGGCTGTAATTTAAAGTTTGCCTAGAGAGTTTTCTAAGGTCAAAATTAAAGTACTAATGTGTATCTTTAAAAAAGGCATTCTGTTTTATCAAAGGAACTATCACTATCTTTTGGTGCTGTAGGCTGATACAAAATTTTACCCAAACCAAACAGAAGCTCACCCTCCAGATGTAATAATAAAATAAGTTTTGAAAAGTTTACAAAAAGGTAATTTAACCTAAAATACTGATTCATGCACATTGTTAACTCCCAATGACTGAGTCTGTTATTTTGGGCTCCAGTGGCTCCATGCAGGTCAACGACAACCCTGCTGTGTGTCCCAAGTCATGCTGTTACTTAACATCAGCAGTCTAGGATGTGATATCTTAATATCATCCAAGCCATGGCTGTCAGTCATTGGGTCTCCTAATTTTATCCCTTTGTCTATTTCTGTATCTAATCATTTGATACCTTAATTTTAATTGGTTTATTATTTTTAAAAATGTACATTTCCTTATTTTTCCCAGTTTACAAGCTGACTACAACCCCACGGCCTGATATGAAAACTAACTATGAGCAATGGGTTTGTATCAGCCAAGCTTACTTTAGAGCAATTTGGATTTTGTACTAGTTACAAAAGTTCATATTAAAATGTTTCCCTTTTAACAGTCAACAGCTTGTCCTCCTTTATATTGTTATCTTTTCATTTTACATGTTGTTTTTGGTATTAGCCTCTTTGTCTAGTGCATAACAGGTCTGATGTTTCAACAGTGGGTTAACATTCAGGATCAACATTCCCATCCAGGAACCCTCATGCAGGGGTGGAAGAGATGGCCCTTAAGAGAACAAATGACTTGAAAGACAGAGTACTCTGCCACTCGCTTGCTCTAGAGACATCTGACAGATGTTAACTTTGTACATTTTTAACTTTGCAATATTAGAACCATTTAAAAGAATTTTTACTTAGCTTAGACTTAGTTTTTTTAGTGTTAGCAGAAAACTACTTTAGGGTTTTGGCAAGATGTAAAGAATAGTAAATAATTTTAAATGGGCCATGAAGAGAACTTGTTATTCTTATTTTTGGTTAGCAAGGTCAAAGCATCTCCCAGTACTTAAGGATATAGCCAAGTGAATATGTTGGCTTCTCCTATGCTGGTTGGTGGAAAGAGAGAGAGAGTGAAGGAAGGGTAAAATCCATTCACCCCTCCACCCCTGCATGAGGGCTCCTGAAAGTAATGCCCTATGCTGGCTGGTGTAGAGTGAGAGAGGGGAAAAGGGAAGGAGGAAAGTTGCCCTTTTGGAGAGAGAAACTGAGAGCTTTCAAGATTCATTGAGCATCCCTGTTGTATCTTGAAAGCCTCAATACAGGTCCTTCTGACCTGTTTCTGTCAGATGTTAAAAATGTACATGTAAAAAGCTATAGTTCTTGTATCTAAGATACATTCTATCTAATAAGATCTTTGACATTCTTGCTCTTTATAACAATACTAAAAGTTTACCATTTAGTTACTGACATCTGTTTGTCAGATAAACATTGGATTATCTGACACTGGCTAAAAAATGTGTGATATACTACTGAGCATCAAAACAGGGACTATTTAAAATTATTGACACTGCCTTCCCCTAACCATTGGAAAATTTAGGGTTTTTAATTGTTAGTAGAATATTGACAGTACTGACAACCACTAAATTATTATTTTACCTAAAAAGAAGTTAGATGCCATTGAAAGTTTCTTTCAACTGTTACTTAGTAACAGTGTACTTATCTCTAGAGTGTAGCTGTGAACAGGCAGTTAGCTTAATAATCATTTTCCTTATACCATGGAAGAGACCTTGACTAGTATTGTGACTCTTACTGCTGTAATTTGATTTACAATGCTGGTAAAAGGGGCCCACTGGGGAATGAGAAGCTGACCCAACAAAATTTGCATAAATTCTGTGGTCAATCCATCTCCTTGGAACATTTCCTAAGCTTTTATGTTGAAACAAGGCAAGAGGAAATGTTAGGGAAATAGTACTGCAGGTTTCTCATACTAAAGTAAACTCTTTTAAATCATTGTGACTCTTTCCATAACTTGGCTATTGTGAATAGCGCTGCAATAAACATGGGTGTGCAGATGCCTCTGGAGTAACCAGTGTCACATTCCTTTGGGTATATCCCCAGGAATGGGATTGCTGGATCATATGGCAGGTCTATGTTTAGATTTTTAACAAACCTTCAAATTATTTTCCAGAGTGGTTTCACTAGCTTGCATTACCACCAGCAGTGTATGAGGGTTCCTTTTTCCCCACATCCTCTCCAAGATGCCCCACGACTGATGAATGGATTAAGAAAATGTGGTATTTATACACAATGGAATTTTACTCAGCCATGAAGAAGAATGAAATCTTATCATTTACAAGTAAACAGATGGAACTGGAGAACATCATTCTGAGTGAGGTTAACCAGGCTCAGAAGACCAAATATCATATGTATGTTCTCCTTCACATGCAGACTTTAGATCTAGGGCAAATACAGCAATGTGGTTGGATCTGGGTCACATGCTAAGGGGAGAGCACATACAGGAGGTATGGGGATAGGTAGAAAATGCAAAACATGAAAGTATTTGATGTTCCCACTGCAGAGGAAAGCAGAGGAACTAATACAGTAACCTTAAAGTGACAGAAGTCAGTATAAGAAGGGGATCAGGAACTAGTGAAAAGATTAGTTAGAGATGAATCAATTTAGGATGTAACACATTTGTACATGGAAGCAATGCTAGGAATCTCTCTGCATAGCTATCCTTACCTTAACTAGCAAAAACACTTTGTCTTTCTTATTATTGCTTATGTTTTCTCTTCAACAAAATTAGAGATAAGGGCAGAACAGATTCTGCCTGGAAGCAAAGGGGATTGGGGAAGAAAGGGAGGGGGCAAGGGGTAGGGGGGAGAAATGGCCCAAACAATGTATGTGCATGTGAATAAATGAATAAAAAAATAAAATAAAGTGAATATTTACCTGGGGGGAAAAATAGTTGTGACTGTGTGCACCAAGCATAAGTTGGCTACAAGGCATATACCTAGCAGACCTAGTTGGAAAGTAATGTGGCTGTGCTGTGGGCTAAAGTGTTCTGTGGTAAAAGCAAGAGGACCTCACCACCTAAGAGTACTGAGCAGAATGAAAGTACTTGAAGTTGAGCCAAAGCTGCTACCATATTGCTCAAGACTGAAGGTAAATGTATGGTATCTCTCTTTCTCTCTAATCATTTACTTTTCCTCTACCTTCACTCAGCTTGTTTAAGAAGAAAGAAAATTAGAAGTGTAGTAATAGCATCTCTGTTTTCAAGGTAGAATCAAAAGCTATGTCTGGGACTGGAGGTGTGGCTCAAGTGGTAGAACACCTGCTTTGCAGTGCAAAACCCTGAGTTCAA